>NW_026555433.1:0-74975 GCF_029017545.1 Prosopis cineraria
GGACGTCTCTGTTTCTTCTCCTTGGTTTCTTTTTGCTTATGGATGACAGTCTCTGTTTTTTTCGAGCTCTCTCTTCTCCGTCCGTCTCCTCAGCTTGCCAGAATGGCTCCTTCTCTTTTAGTCCCTGTTTCACGTCCTTCGGTCCTCTCCTTCTCAGTTTCCTCCAGCCAGAACAGCTCCTTCTCCCTCTTAGCTTTTCCAGAAAAAAGAAGCTCCTCCGTCACCTCCTCTCTTGTCTCTGTTTTTTTTGAACTCTCCTCGGTCTCCTTTTCCTCTCCTCTTATGTTCTTTCGTGCTCTATTTTCTGCATTTTTGTCCTTGTTTCTTCTATCTTTTTCTCCAGCAAGTCAGTTCCTTCCTCCTCAGCCTCTTTCTCACGTCTTTCGGTCTATCTTTCTCTGTTTCCATGTTCTTCGATCCTCTCTTCCCAGTCACCGTCCTCAGGTTTTTTTTCTTCTTTTCTTGCTCTCTTTTTCAACGTTTTCGTCCCCCCTCCTCTCTCCTAGTATGAACATCCTTTTATACTCTCAGTCTTTCCCTCTTGGCTTCCTCTCTCTCTCCTTTTCTGCTGCTCTTTCTCTGCTATGTTTCTCTAGCGTCTTTCCCGTGCATGGGTGGCTGCATTTTGCTTTTTTCTGCTACTGTCTTTGTGTGTGCTCGCTGCTCTGTCTCCTTTTGTATTCGTGTGCACTTTTTCTGTTTTCTTTTCGTGTGCTGTAACGTGCATATCTGATTTTACGTCTCTGGCTCTGTTTTTTCTTTCTGCTGGCAAAAAAAGTGTATGTATATGTGTTCTGGTTGCTTGCTGCGTTTTTTTCTGTGAAGCTCTTTTCTGCACCTGTGTTTTTGTGTTTCTGCTTCTTCTGTATTTTGCTCATGTGTGCTTGGTGCTTTCGGCGTTTATAGCTCAGGTTGCTTCATCCCTTTGTGCTGACTATGTTCGTGTGTTTCGTGTATGTGCGAGATTGCTTTGTGCTCTCTGCTGTTCTTGCTTTCTTTTTGATCTGTTTATGTCTAACCGAGAGTGGAGAGATTTTGGATTATTATATATATTTTTTTGTCTTTTTTTTAACTAAAAGAATTAAAATCCTAGTCAATAAAAAATTATCTAAAATAAAATTAAATCCTATCAATTAAATTAAATTTTTTTTAAAACATAATCCTAAAAAAGATTAAATTTTATTTTTATATTTTTATATTTTTTAGTTATTTATTATTATTATTTTATTAAATTTAAAATGTCCGGACAAAATACGGTGTTCACAATTATTATATTATTTTATTTATTAAAAACCATCTTACATTTTTAATCATATCCTTACTTATTAAATAAAAATGAGTGACGATTTGTGAAAATACTTTTTTCCAATTTAAAGGATAAAATTGAAATAAAAGAGTAATGCATTAATATAGTTGTCACTGACTGATTTTAGACGGCAGATGAATATCTGATAATCAAATGATGCTTGCGGGAATTCATTTTAACTTTTAGAAGTCAACGAGTTATGGTCTCTTTCTCTATTTATCAGTATACCCTCCGTAGCTAATTAGCTCCATCATCTGATATCTCCCACGGCCTCTCAAGATATTCGACTACAATTGCTTGCTTTCACTGAGAAAAAATGGCAGAACAAATTCCTTATGGTGTAATTGTGAATCTCATTGGCAGGTTGAGTTCATCAGCCTTCAGAGAGATTTCAAGGATTTATGGCGTCAAGAGTGAGATACAGAGACTTCAAGACACTGTTGGAACTGTTGAAGCTGTGCTTGTTGATGCTGAGCAAAGGCAGCAGAACGACAAGCTTGTCAAGCTGTGGATAAGGAGGCTCAAACAAGTTCTCTACAAAGCAGACGATTTGCTTGATGAACTCTATACTGAAGATTTGTTGCTCAAAAGAGATGGAAAAGGAAAGGTAGATGTCTTCTTTTCATCCGTAAATCCTATTGCTTTTCGTGTCAAAGTTGCTGATAACATTAAAAAGATAAGAGATGAATTCAATGCTATTGCTGAAGATGTGTCTAAGTTGAAATTAGTTAGGCGAGTTGCAGAAACGAGGCATAATGAGATCAATTATCAGAGGGAAACTAGTTCTTTTATGCAAGAGGATATCATTGGGAGGGAGGAAAGCAAGAAGGAAATAATTGATTTATTGTTAAATACCAATAGCAATGAAAATGTTTCTTTCATTGCTATTGTTGGCATTGGGGGTTTAGGAAAGACTACAGTTGCTCAATTGGTGTACAATGATGTTGAAGTGAAAAACTTTTTCAAAAAACAAATGTGGGTATGTATTTTTGAAGAGTTTGATGTTAAGACACTTGTTAAAAAAATATTAGAATTATCCGTGGGCAGCAAAGTGGATGACCAGCAGTTAGAACTACTTCAAAATAAGCTTCAAGAGAATTTGAATGGCCAAAAGTATTTGTTAATCTTAGACGATGTGTGGAATCAGGATCATCAGAAGTGGTTAGATTTAAAAAAGTATTTGAAGTGTGGTGCTAAAGGTAGTAAGATTATAGTGACTACTCGTGACCAGATGGTAGCAAGAAGCATGGGTGTAAAAACCCCATATGCTTTGAAATATCTGACAAATGACCAATCTTAGAATTTGCTTAAAAGATTGACATTTGGGCAGGACACAATATTGTCCCACAACATAGAGTCCATTGGTCCAAAAATTGTGGACAAATTTGGAGGAATTCCACTAGCAATAAGAGCCATGGGAAGCTTGTTGCAATCGAAATTAGAGGATGTTGATTGGGAAGCCATCTTAGAAGATGATTTTTGGATGTTATCAGAAAGTAATAAGCCAGTAATATCAATACTAAAATTAAGCTATGATCACTTGTCAAGTGAAGTAAGATAATGTTTTGCTTATTGTTCTTTGTATCCAAAAGATTGGATATATAATAAAAATGACTTGATTAAACAATGGATGGCGCAAGGGTACCTTAAACGTCAAGATAAAAAAGAACATCCAGAAGATGTTGGTGAACGATATGTTAGTATTTTGTTAATGAGATCATTCTTTCAAGATGTCCAAATGAATGAATCTGGTGAAATACAATGTTTTAAAATGCATGATTTGATGCATGATCTCTCACAATCGGTTGGTGGCTCTGATTTTTTCTTTGATAATGAGGAGAGAAAATCTGTTGCAAGGCCTATGCATGTTAACTTTTCTTATAACTCTTCCCATTGTTCATTAGACTTATTAGATGCAAGTAGATTGTGAACTATGCTTGGGGTACGAGAAGTATCAGATGATGGTCCATCCAATTTGTTGAAGTTCAATTATCTGCGCAGTCTCAGTTTGTTAATTTGGGATATGAGAGTTTTGCCAAAGTCAATAGAAAAAATGAAGCATTTAAGGTATCTTGATCTTTCTGATTGTCCCAATTTGAAGAGTTTGCCTCCAAGTGTAAGCAACCTAGTAAATTTGCAAACATTGAAGTTGAATGGTTGTGTTGCTCTTGAATTTTCTGTAGATGTTGTTACAAAGTTAATCAACTTGCGTCATCTTCACATTGAAAACTGTTATGCCTTTAGAAATGGGATGCCAATTGGCTTGGGCAGATTAACAACTTTGCAAAGTTTATCATATTTCACAGTGGGTGATGATGATGCTGATAAGGAGAGAAAGAATGCTCAATTGAATGAATTAAAAGGACTCAAGCTCAGAGATGAACTAGTTATTGAGAAGCTCAATTCAGTAAGGAATGTTGAAGTAGACTCCAAGGATGTTAATTTGAAAGGAAAGAAAAACCTTAAGTCTTTGACTCTCAATTGGAAAGATGATATTGGAGTGGTGAAAAATAGTGATAGCTTGCAATTATTTGAAAACCTTTGTCCTCATTCAAATTTGAAAAAATTGGAAGTAAAATGCTACCCAGGGGTGAGGTTTTCAGGCTGGCTTTTGTCCCTTTCTAATCTTGTCGACTTGAATATATCTGATTGTGGGAATTGTCAATTCTTGCCAACGTTGGAAGGACTCGTTTCTCTCAAGTCTCTTCATATACGGAACATGAAAGCTTTAGAGTACATATGTTATGAAGATTGTTCATCATCAATGGCTTCACATCGTACAACTAGCTTCTTCCCATCTTTGGAGAAATTAAAATTTCTTGGGTGTGAAAATTTGAGAGGATGGCAAAGAAAGGCTGAAGTAAATAATAGAACAGATGATGAGAATCATCATTCATTGCCTCCATTTCTATGTCTTTCATATTTATCAATTGAGAAATGCCCAAACTTGAGTTGCGTGCCTACATTTCCAAATCTTGTTGAGGGCTTGGATTTGAGCAACTGTAGCATGAAGCCATTGATGGACACATTACATATGAGCACAGCTCGATCACCCAAAGAAGAAGAATTATCATTACGCCCATCTCTATCCATGCTTGAGGATCTAGACATTGATGACATGGGCATAGAAGCTTTACCAGAGAAGTGGATGCAAAATCTCACCTCTCTGAAGAATCTTTCTATTTCATTCTTATCAAGTCAAGGAATTGTGCTTCATCATATGAAACATCTGCCTGCTTCCTTGAAGAATTCAGTACCTGGAACATGGACAACTTTGATTTACAAGGTTGTAGTGATGGCGAGGATTTTAGCACAGAGTTCCAAGACCTTCATTGCCTCCATTCACTTCAAGGTTTTTGTATTTACTCATGTGAAAATCTCAAAGCTTTACCAGAATGGATCTGCAATCTCCAATCACTTCGATTTATTGATATTCTGGGATGTCAAAATTTGGAGTCATTGCCTGAAGGTATGCATCGTCTTGCTAATTTGCATACACTTAGTCTCAATGGAGCTCCACTTTTAGCAGAAAAATGTGAAAGAGGAAGAGGTTCAGAATGGCCCAAAATTTCTCATCTCCCAAATATAGTGGTGGATTGGCGTCCAATCTAGCTAATTCTTCATCTCATCCATATGAAAATCCAGAGGTAACAGATTACATTATCATGTTGTTTTCCTTTTTGTTCCAAAGGAAATTAATGTTTTATGAAAAAAAAATCTCCTAACCATAATCCAGTATCGAAAGAAATTTCAAATGAGTCAATAAATAAGTCAAAGTTGGAAAGATTTTCATTGACTTTAATATATAATGTTTTCCATATGAATGCAGATTTCAAATGAGTCAATGATCACCCTAAGCTTCTAAGTATTTTTTGTGTGTTGCAATTTAAGAAATATAACCTAGAGAAGAAATTCAATAATTTAGACTGCATCTAGTTCTGGATGCGTAATAGTCGACATGGACGTTTAACTTTATATCAAAGCTTTTTTCTTGTAACTCTGAAATCCAAAGGTTTATAAATTATCATGTCTCTTATTCTTAATTGGTTTTCCTTGACATGTTTGGTTTGTGAGAACCCTTTTGCTGGGATTGGAGCCAAGGAGATATAGCTAAATTATCGATAACCAACTGCTTGAATATGTATTTTTATTTGGTTGACTTGTCTGATTGATCCATATGAGATGTTACATCTGTTCTGTTTGCCCGAATTGAATATGATAACTTTAAACTTCAAAATTGCTTGCTTGATGACAAATGTGATAGCCCAAATTGAATATGCATGATAGCTTTAAACAAATTGCTTGCTTGATAGCTTTAAACTTTAAACTTTGAGGTGTTCTATATTTAGGAAGCTTGTTCATGCAATTTTGTTGATAATTGGCTTGATGGTGCAATCCCCAAAGAGGCACGTCGGAGCATAAGTGAAATGAGGAAAGAATTTTCGAGGTTCAAGTAGCTTTAAGATATTGAAGATTGCTCTGGTTTTGGTGGCTAACGCGGAGGATTTTTAAAAAGCTTCGGTAGGGGTTGTAGTTAACAAGTGTTAGGTAGTTAAGAAGTTTTGGAATATAATCAAAGGCGTAGATGAATCATTTAATATTCTTGTACTATGATGTTATAGTGGCATATGGACCGTCTAGAATTGTTTTAAAGTGCTGTAAATTTAAGTCTCACTTTTTGATGTTGATATAAAAACTTGCAATTGTTGAGGGGAAAAAATGTAGTTGTTATGAATTATCAATACTGTTCATATTCACTAGTTTATGCTAAACTTATTGTATATATAAATGGCAAAATTCTCATCCTTAACTGCTTTATTAAGCCAGCTCAACTACCACTTTAGGTGAACAATTTGAGAGCATAGGATGCGCGACCAACCAAGCTTCAATGGATTTTTTTAAAAAGAGGTTTTTTTTAATATTTTCTTAAAACCTGTGCTTCATTTTCTTAAACACCTGCTGGGGCTACAAGCAATAGCTACACAGTTTGATAGTTGACTTGACACTGAAGTTAGGGGTTTACATATAATGTATTGCTTTGATTACTATTGGATGTGGGACTTTGTTTATTCTAAGCAGTTGTTAATAGAACACAGTCTGGTGATTACAAACCTGGTGCTTAATGAAACCATGCCATGCTGCGTGATGTGTTGTTATGATGACATTCCATTTCTGGCAAGTTCGATTATCTTCTTCTTCTCGCTTTGCTTCTTTACGTGCCTCCTAAGACATCACTGTTTGATCATATAATAATAATAATGCAAGTGGCAACAATAATGGCAGTCATGGCGGCCACCACGACACCAATGATGGCCACCACCATGGAAACCACCACGCCCAGCACCACCACCACAGTTCAATGTGATCGTTTCCTGAACTCGAACGAGGGTTTATTCTTTTGACAAGTCTTGCATTGAGGGGTCTTTTTTCTTTTTTTTTTAATCCTCCGTTGTGCTGGGTTTTAAAAAAACAGTGTAAAGCTTGTCATTCCTCCATAACTTGGTTGATCCATTACTTCAAGGCTCCATTGTTGATTGGTGTATTGATTTAGGTCCGTTTATTTTAGCTTATTTCATGAAAAAAAATTATTTATTTTTTTAAAAAATCTGTTTTATGAATTTTTATAATGTTTGTTTAAACTTTTAAAAATAATCAAAATCCAAAAAAACTAAATTTTTGATTATTTTAAGAAACTACTTTAAAATAATATAATAGGATAGATGAAAGAATGTATTTTAAAGATATGGGATGCACAAAAACATTATAAAAATTTAAATTAATATAATAATAAATTATTTTTTATAAAACAAAAATCAAGGAAGATATCTAAAATTTAAAAATAATTAACTAATAATCACCTTTTTATTATTATAATCAAATATAAAATAATGTCTGCTTTTTATAAAATCTCTACAAAATAAATATTTTTTTATAAAATTTTTAAAATATATAAAAATCATTTATTTTATTAATCTTAAATAAATGGGCCCTTAAACTTTAATTTTTATTTTTCTGGGAAAATTCAAATGACAGGTATCCATATGACTTTAGGTTTTGCTTCCAGCTTTGTATTTGGTTGCTTCTTACCAAAGCCGTTCGTGAAAGATGTGATCCTTATTGAAATCATAGACAACGAATTTTCTTAATTTATGAAACATTCCCACAAGATATAACTAAAAAAAGCATCTTTTTCTATTTACCGCATGAGGAAAGTGCCTGTTGGCGGAATAGCTATCTGAAGAATAAAAGAATATGGATGAAGAGCAAAGTTGTGCATGATATCTTCAAAGCATGAGAAGTACTTTCTTTAAGCTTAATTTTTGTGTATTTATAGATAGATTCTTTGAAGGAGTTGACAACAAACTTAGTAAAGTTGTAAAGATTTGAAGGAGGCAACTTTGATGATAAATGAAGATAGAATTTTTGCTCACAACTTTTTTTTTTTTTTTAGATAAAGTTTTTGCTCATAATTTTAAAAGCAGCTTATGTTCTCACCACCACCAAGCCCCAAGAAGGCGGAGGAAAAAATGAAACCTCAGCCCAAATCAAAGGAAGACAAAAATGAGAGAATTATGACAATATTTACACTGAACACTTTTTAAATGGATTTTATCTTTTTTTTTTTTGATAATTTTCGATATTCAACCTCTGCAAATGGTCTCCAAGACAAACTAAAGAAAAGTACTACTCACATCTTGAAATATTATGTAGAGCTTTTTTCTTTATCTCTTTCTTTTATTCTCTAACAGTATCTCTAAAGTCTAAACTGTTAAGTAACGCTTGTTCAAATAAATAACTCTAAAGCATTAATGAAAGAAAGAACTAATTGTATTCTTTTATAGAAAGGCATGAAGCTCAATACCTAAAGGGAACATTTATTATGCAACATTTCTATTTTCAAGCATTTAACTCTTTACCTCCTGTTTGGTTGGAAGGGGAGGGAAGGGATTCAAATTGGAGGGATTTCTCTTCCTCTCTTTCCTTCATTAAAATCCCTCCTCTCTTCTCCAACTAAATATAGATATTTAGTGTTAGAGAAAATCAATGCAGAATCAAAAGCATGAGTTTAAAATAGTGTTTGACCAATTTTTTTTTAAAAAAAAAACTTGTTATTTTGGCCAATGATTAAAAGAAACCTTGTTTGAATAGATATTTTGTATCTAAACGATTCCAATATTGTTATCATTTTTTAATCTTACTTCTTTTTTATACTTTAAAAACATACTACATTTAGTCACTGTAAGCTATTGTGACCTACGCTTATTGCCACTGCTTACAGTCACCCACCACCATTGACGGTCATAGCTGGTCCCTACCAGTCATCAGAGTTGGCAACTACTACCATCATCCATCACCTGTAGTGATTAGCCATATATACATGCTAAATTATCAATATATTTTATATGTCAAATTAATTTGAAAATTTATTTGCATTTTAAAATCTAAAAGATTAATATGATAATTTAAAAAATATATAAAAATTAAATTGATAAAATTTATCAATAAGTGAGACCAACTTAATAAACTAAAAATTTTACTTTAACTTCCAAGAATATATGAAGCAAATTTTAAAGTGCTAAGGCTTTCACTTTAAGTCGCACATGCATGACTGATGTCACCCCACTCCAAGGCAGGCTAGAACCAGGTGAAAACTCATCCATGTAACCAGAGTCAACATTAATATTTAAAAAAAAAAAACTCTAGTCAATATTATTTTGTATCCCATGTCACTTTAAGGAATAAGACCAGCAAAGCAGCTCAGAATGTCATTATGACAACACTTGTGAGAGTGAAGATGGCATATGCGTTTTTTTTCTTTGGAAGTGTTACAAAAAGGAAGGCCCATAACAAATAAATAAAAAATTATTGTCAAAGCAGCCATCCAAAGGCACATATGTAGTAAAATGGAACAAAACGTTGGGCCAGACCTCCTGTGTAGTCAAAAGGAAAGAACAAACAGAAAGCTAGAGTGAACTAATAGCGGTTCCAGTAGGTTCTGCGTCTGAACCAGTTGTAATCAGGCAAGCCCTGAATAGGTCCCATGGCTGCAATAGCTATATCCTGCCATGGGGAAATTAACATGCCATGAACCATACATCTAGAAGCACCACACAGGAATAATTACGTCCCAAGAGAATTCAGCCATTACCTTGTCATAAATGAATCGGTTCGCGACACGTTTAATTGTGCTTGCATCTACAGCATCAATTCTTGCAAACAATTCAGCAAACGGAATTCTTCTACCGTAGGTGAGTAACTGAAATTGATAAAATTTTATGGATAGAGCAATTCGTTAACAATTATAATATAGTGCAAGAGGCAAAATGCTGCAGCATAGCAAGCTAGTCCCTATTGACAAGGAGGAATACAGATTGATGAGATCAGATCAGACAACCACAAATCTCCAATCACTTGGGTTTACGGAAATATCTAATCATGTTTTTTAGGCCAATACAAAGAGAATCCACTTTTATCCAAAGAAAAAAGAATCCACTGATCTTGCCCATCTCTGTAACATAACACAAGGAAGATTGGAAACTAAAGAGGAATTTGATAAATTGCCATTTCACTTTCACATTACTTGGTATCTTGCGCACCATGGGTTTAGGATAACAAACATAAGATTCCATTGGTGTCCATGTTGGCAATTGAAATTGTCAAAGATAGTGAGTGGCATTAATAGCAATCAGACACAAGATTTGATATGAGATCCTCATGGTATCTTCTATAGCAGGGTTTTTTTGGTGATACTTCTATAACATGGTCTAAAATACGTAGGCATACCATGTTACTTGAGATGCCCAACCAATATGACATTGTTCCCATTGCTTTTATTTACAAGTAGCATCAAGAAAAATCTAATTAGGTACCTGGCGCCCAATATCTTCAGCCACTGGACTTGTACCATCTATGTGTAGCAGGAGTGAAGATTTCAACTGAAATAAACACACATAGCAGTCACTATAACT
This sequence comes from Prosopis cineraria, assembly GCF_029017545.1. Classification (NCBI taxonomy): domain Eukaryota; kingdom Viridiplantae; phylum Streptophyta; class Magnoliopsida; order Fabales; family Fabaceae; genus Prosopis; species Prosopis cineraria. The sequence goes on from NW_026555433.1 coordinate 10,276, forward strand.
ATGAACAGGCTATAAAAATGAATTGCAAGTAGAGCTACATCAAACAAAGATTTTACAATAACTAAATGCAAAGGATCAAGATCCACATTGGAGAAGAATCAAAAGAAAACTCAGCTTGAAGATTTAAAAGGTATTTTATGGTGTACTGAGGATGGTACAAATGAGAAGGTCTGATCAACCTATGGGCACAAATGCATAAACTGAGCGTGTGCCACAACCACATTATTCTATCCGTTTTAGAAACCACATCAGGGACGAACTAATCCATGAAGTATTTTCAATGTTTGTACTAAGATAAAGTGAAATTCCAATTCTCAACTTGAATTAAGATGGACGGGGCACAAATTCAGAAAGCAAACAAAGGTTCCTACCTGATTACGAGCACGTGTGACGTCATCTTCTGAAACACGATAAGCCAACTTTGTGGTCTCATACATTATTGCATAAGCCAAGTCATCCAAGCAATCAGGCTGCAAGAATTAAAAATTAGAGACGTGGCTTGTTTAAAAAAAAAAAAAACATTTGAAGACATGAGGGAAAAGTTTATTAGAAAACAAATCAATAAATCAAATACTAGACATTGTACTTTCCAACCAACTCAACTTCGTGTGCTGGAAAAGTGATTCTACAACTTCTGCAACGCTACTTTCACATTTGCTTTGGTCAAAACCATGATGTGAATACACATGCTTAAAAATGATACCATTTCAAATATCAAAAATATCTTTTGACAAACTAGCAAAATGCTTGGAATTTAGAATGTCATTAATATATCCACATTTGAGATAACTAGCACCATGGTATTCTGCTTAATTAATAAATACGGAGTTTATTTATTCAAAGTCCAAGTTACACAAAAATCATACCCATCATCACTGAGTGAAAGCTTTTTTTTTTTTCTGGTCAGCATACAAATTATAGAAGGTAACTGCTACGTATTCCTTATAACAGGATCTAGTGCAAATATAGTCTGATGAAAGCTAAATGCCAAAAAGGCTGGAAATAACTTCGCATAAAAGGTGGAGAGAGCAAGTAATTAGGCAGCATGAGGAAGAGTTTGCTACACATCTTTCCCGTTGTCTTTTGTATTTCCTATCAGGGTGTTATGCTACATTCGGGTCTTAAAATTGGGAATTTAATATCTCAGTAGTTCATCCCAAAGAAAATATCTTCATAGTATGCATATGCTTTAGCTTTCCAGTTTTCATTTGTCTCATTTATTTTTGATAATGTCCGACAAGAACAAGGCATGAGTTATTTGTGATGCCTAGGAAGCCTAGATGTAAAACCTAAGTTATTGTTCTTCCTCTATACTCTTGCCTAATCAAGATTCTGGACACTCAATTTCACTTGGATCAGTTGACTTGATAAAAAATAGCTTACGATTATCCCTATTAAGAACCCTAGATGGTTAGACCGCTTTTCCACAAACTTACTCTGAATTGACCAAAGAGATAACGTCCACAGACCCTTCACACCCCCAAAATGGCACCTTAATCAAGTTGAACATGCTGATATATAAAGACCCTGCATCATAGTCTAGATACTTTCTAACTAAATCATTATAGGAAAAAATGAAAATCCAAAGACATTTAAACAAAAAGGAAAGACCTGCAGGACCCTAAAAGGTGTTTATAGAAACTTAAAGAGAATAAACAAAGTGCTTTGTTACAGCAAAGATATTTGATTTATCGTCCTCAAGCTTTAATGTAAGTATTAGCATATATATCCGTGTGTGTGGGCGTACTAGCTCTAGCATATTTTAACCAGTTTCAATACAAAAACTACATGATGACTCACCTTAGCAACAGCGTAAACACCAAAAAGGCCGGTATCCTTATAGTTAGTGTTGAAAGCCATCATGCTTTCCGCAACTTCATTAATGCCAACCCGTTGTGCCAACTCAGAACTGTTAATGCAGTTAAAATTTTCTCAACCTAAGCATCTGTGAGGTTGAATGCAAAAAAAAAAAAATCCTCAAGTACCATACCCCATATGTTTTCCACCTCCTGCTGTCTTGTTCCAAGAGCCCAACATAGCTTGCATGACCATCAGGGAAATGGAATCAGGATCTGTCCAAGCTGCTCCTTCAAAAGCCACTGCAAATTGTGCGAGGGGAATATCATCATCAATCATTCTAACCTGTATCACACAAGTAGTGAAAGGAAATTGTTATGAAATATTATAATCAACACAAAGTTAGATGTCATGTACTCAACTATGTATATTCACACCTCAGAACCAGTAAAAATAGCTGGTTCTTTTGCAACTAATTGAGATGCGGTAGTGGGATCTGCTGACAACTTAGTGAATAACTTTTTTACTTGCTCAACAATATCTTCATGCTTCACAGCTCCAGACGCAGCTATAACCTGACAAAGCAGACCCAAACAGAATATAGCCAATTAGCCATTAGGGTAAATACCATATTCCGGTACTGAATAATGAACTGAATGGGAAAAAAAGAAAAAAAAAAAAGTTACAGGACAACCAAGTCATCCATTTAGCAATACTATGCATCCCCTGTTAAGAAGGATAAACAAACAAACAGGATCTCAAGATTTCACATACCATCCTGGGAGCTGTGTAGTGTGTCTGAATGTAGCTCTGTAGATGATTTTTGGTGATTGTCTTAATGTTCTGAGCAGGTCCAAGAATAGTTCTACCCAGAGGAGTGTACTGGAAAGCTGTTGCATGCAAATGGTCAAAAATGACTTCCTCTGTTTGCCCCTCAACCTACCAGCATTTCCATGTAATAAACAAATTAGAATATAAAAGCATGATAAATTATACAACACAATTCAACTATGTCCGACACTTTATCTAAGAATAACTTTTCAAGTATAAACTACTAATTTAGAGTAGTTCAATTACCCAGAAACAGTTATTATAACAGTAAAAGAGAAAACATTAAAATACTAGAAATAGTTACTTATGCTGCAATGCCAAACACAAAAATTACAACCCACTAATTCGACTATTATCTTAATCTTTTTCTTATCTTAATTTGGAGAAAGAGATAACCGCTTTAGCATATAATATGAAGATGCAAAGAAAAAACCTCAACAAATAAATAGCATATCAGCCAAACCTAACGAAATGAAAAAGTTGAAAGGCTTTTAAAATTTCATGAGCAAGCTACTGAAAGTACAACCAACCTCCTTTAAAGTAAAAGTCAAAACCTTGTATTTAGTCCAAAACAACAAGAAAATTGAAAGATAAAAAAAGAATCAACAGTAAACCAAACCATCAAGCTTAAGCCCTGACCTACACGACCGAGAAGTTTGAGCCAACGAGCTTCAGATTTAAAAACTACCAAGTCAACAAAATAACAAGTTTAATATAATATCAATTATTTTGCCCCCGCAAATGGCATAGACAAGAGAAAGCAGATAACATTTACCAATTATTATCCGAATTTGCTGCACTGAGCTAGAATACTTCAGTTCTACAACGAAAAGTAATCCCCATTACCTCTTCCATTTCCCTGAGTATCACATCGCGCTCCCGGCTAATTCGGTTCTCATCAAACTTTGAATTCTGCAATATATCAGACAAAATATCAAGTGCCTTAGGAACATCCTTATCGGTAACCTTGGCGTAATAAGTAGTTTGTTCCCTCGAGGTGTACGCATTCAAATGCCCACCCATATTCTCAATCTCCTCCTCCAGCTCGCGAGCCGTCCTCTTCTCGGTGCCCTTGAAGATCATGTGCTCGAGGAAATGCGCGGTCCCATTAGTCTCCTCGGTCTCAAACCGCGATCCTGCGTCAATCCAGACGCCTACGGTTGCAGTTTTCGCTGCAAGGTTAGACTCCGTGGCCACCCGGAGTCCATTAGAAAGAGTAGTAACGCGAGTTTCGGGTGCAGAGAGGATCCGTGTATGATCCGACAAGGTGGGGCGGGGAGACCCGTACTTGAGGAATCGTGGGTCGGGATGTTCGAGCTGCCTGAGTTTGGATTTCACAGCCTCGGCCAGGTGATCGTAGATCATGACATTGGGAGGAGGAGGGGAGGGAGGGGACGATGGAGTAGCGACGGCCGGTGAGGATGATGAGGTTCGGACGGTCTGGAATGAAGATGAGAGAGGGGATAAGCGACGTCGTCGCGAGCGCCGAGCCAGGGATAGAAGGTGCTTGAAGGCCATGGCTCTGTGAGAAACTCGCCCAGGCGCGCAGCTAGTTAGGGTTTGAGTGGCGACACGAAGAGCAGAGATAATTAGGATCAAGGAAAAGGAAGATGCAAGCTGAGAGCCTGACAACGAAGGAGCGGTTAGGTAAAAACTCCATTCATTTGCCCCATTTTCGGAATTTCATTGACCAAACACCTTTCAAGACCGTTTGTGGGTGAGAAGTGAAAACTGATGTCAGAAAATCATTTGTAATGCAAAAAAATAAAATGAAATGGCCAGAAACATTAATTAAAAATATTTGTTTAAAAATATGTTTATATTTTAAATAATAATATTTAATATAATACTCTCTCGATCTTAAATTATAAAATATTTTTAAATAAAATCTCACATATTAATAAATTTTATTAAGTATACTTAATAACCTTATCTTTTCAAAATAAAAATATAAACTTTTAAAAATATTCATAATTTAATATATTAAAAAGAAAATGAATGAAAATTAATTATAAAAAGAGAAAATGATAAAATTGAAATTGGCCTATCTAATAAAATCTTAATCTACTCAAATATCTTATATTTTGAAATAAAAAAATTCTTTCAAAAATTGTCATTTTAGGATGTTATTTTAGATTTTCAATATATAAAATTTAATGACATTTTTTCCTATTTTACTCTAAGAAAAATACTCTATTACTTACTCCATGGTTTTAGAAGTGCTAAAACATTGAAATAATGAAGAGAAAATTAAAAAAGTATACCATTTCTTTATGTATTTATTGTATTTTTTTAATATACTTGCAATAAGTATAACGAAACAAGTACTCCCTCCATTCAAAAATGTAAAATATTTTTAATAGAATCTTACTTCTCAATAAAATAGTTACCTATTTTCAAACTAATTCTATCTTTCTATATTTACTTCTATTAAACACTCTATAATAAATATAAAATCATTATCAATAGGAGTACTTTTGGAGAAAAAAAAGGCAATAATTACATCTCAAAAGATTAAAAATGCCTTACATTTTTTAATATCCAACTCCTCAAACAATGTCTTATATTTTTTAATGGAAGAAGTAGAGTATGACTAATATTATATTTCTTAATATTATACTAATAGCGAAGAAATTTTTTTTTTACAAATATTTCATATGGATGGAAGAAAAATATTGGAAAACTTCACTTTGTAAACATGAGGACAAAAATTAATACCTTGGGAAAACACCTCTTGAGAGACTATTTATACACCTTTTTTATCTATTATCATCAATTAGATGTATACGTTAAAGAAACACATACTTTACCAACTAAAAAAATAGATTTAGATATTATTAAATTTAGTTAAGATAAGGATTGGTTATATTTTTTTTGGATAAAATAGGGGGCAAAAGCCCAATCAATTCATTATATCATATTAGCTCTTGAGGTAGAGCACTCCATCAAATCATTATACAATACATCCCTGAATATTAAGGTTGGTCTGTCAAAAAACACCACCTTAAAATCCAAATCAAAACTATGCCTAGCTAAACAATCAGCCATCTTGTTTCCTTCTCTATATCTATGTTTAACCATTATTTGTCAATATGTACAATAATCATCCTTCAACAGTTTAACTATACTAGACTCAATTATATCATCATCTATGATTCTTTTGTAATATGCTAACGTCAGCCATAAAATCACTTCCAACTACAAGTTTATATATTCAATTTACGAGCATACCTGATTCTATGAATAGCTCTTCATGATTCGACTTTCACAACAATGCAAGTGCTTAGTTGTGCAATAAATCCGCCAATCTATCGCTCGTTACAATCACGATTTAACCCTCCATATCCTGCTTCACCTAGTTGACCCCTTGTAACACCATCAAAATTCAATTTAAACCTCTCCACAGGTGGCCTAGGCCATTTTATTTCCTCTATTTGTCTTCTAAGCCAATTCCCACAAACCTTGCTAGTTGAGTAAGAAATTTCATGTGCATACTTTCTTATAATCACGTGAGGATTATCAGGCATATGAAAATCTATATCAAACAACCCCTTATTCTTCCCTTGCCAAAGCATCCATACAACTCCTCCAAACATAGTTACCTAGCATTCATCCATATTAGACAAATTCATTTTGAACCAATCTTTCCTATCAAGAGAAAGTAACCTCCCATTCACCTTTCTAATATTCCATTGTTCCCAAATTTATCTAGCAAAAGAACTATCTCTCAAGACATGAGTAACATCTTCCTCAAACCTATCACACTTACTACAAACTGTAGACCTACCAATAATTCTACTCTTCCTCTCAACTATGAGCAATCTTTCATGAGCAGCTAGCCACATGAATGTCTGAATCCTTCTCGAACCTTTCCACTTCCAAATTCTATTCCATAAAATGTCCACTTATTATTGTTTTCCCTTTAAAACCTGTACGTATCAACCACACAATACTTGTAATGCATATCATTTTTCCATTTAATCACATTAGGTCCCTTATCCAAGCTTGGAGGAGCTATAGCTCTAATTTTATTTACACAGTCAGTAGGCAAATATTCCAATAAGACCTCCATTCTCCATTGCCCTTCCCTATTCAACAAGTCCTTCACTTTCCATCCTCTCATCTCCTCATTCAGCTCTTTCACACAACAATCTTCCGATTTACCACAATGATCAACCTAAACATCTCTCCAAAATAAGGTGTTATCCCCATAATGAACATCCTATACAATGTTATCCATAATCTTAGGCCAAATTCTAACAAATTCTTTCCACAACTTGGAGTCTGCATGTCACACCCCAGTATTAAGGGTATGACTAGCACGGAATATGAGATAAGCTCAAATTTTATAAGCCTTAATTAACCAAAAATTAAACTAAATTATCAATATATATAGTTTTTATATTTGTTTATAAAGTTTGTAAAGTCTTAAATGTTTGTAGAAATTTCGGTAGAGTCTCTCTTATAATTTAAACCTCTCAAAATTCTTACAATAGTGAAACTAGCCAATCAATCCAATATAGGAGACAGGCTCCATACTAGCGAATTACATGTTAGCAAATTAAAATAAGGATCTAATTACGAGATACGTGGAGCACTAACTATTATTATATAATATAATGAATATTTACATTAAAATAAATGATTGAAGCATGCTTTCGTCATCCAAAAAAAGCAATAAAATCCTTCAATGATCAGCAAAAAGTGCAGAGTCAATTACATTACCTGAGACCAAAGAAATTTTTGATGAGTGGCGTCTTGATCAAAATTATAGATAAAATATGTAAAAGTAGTAATTAATAAAATTTGGTTTAAAATAAATCGATGAAATATTAAATCACATATTATAACTACCAATAAAAGACAAAGTTGCTAAACAATATGACCATAAAATAAACCAATAATTTTAAAATTTTATAGGTTATTAAGAATTGTACAATTAATAAAAATATACAAAAAGAATTCAAATGATGAAATAATCAAGGAAAAAATTTATAAATAACTAATATAAAATAATAAATTTTTAAATCCAATATAAGAGAAAATTTACCATGTAAGATCGATCATATACAATTAAACAACAATTTATTTATTAGACTAAATTTAAAAATAATGACTTTTCAAAATTTCATGTTTGTGAGACTTAATCAGAATAATTAACAAGCCACGAAATAATCAAGCATGGCTAAAAGCCATAAAACAAGCACAGGTGTGCAGCCCATGAAACAAGCGTAAGTATAATGCTTACGAATATCCATTCTCTATTCCTTGTACGTTGGCTTGGCTATTGGGTTAGCACCTCCTATAAACACTCTACTAGTTAGATGTACTATGGCATATCAAGGGCTAACAAAACTGTCAATAGCATTCAACATTCTAAACTCAGTCCTCTAGTAAAAATTATCAAGCGTGTAAGGACTTGGGGAAAAAAGCAACTCAATATTTTCATTTTCAAAGTATATCGTTCAACTACTATATTTCATTTTTAAACTCATTTTTATTTTCTCCTTGTACAAACTATTGTATTAAAAGTTTTCATATCAACAAAGATTTAAATAATTAACTTACTTTTAAAAATTAGAACCATTTATTATGTATCAACTTCAATCAATTCTTATTTATAATATAAATCATAAAAATAGAATTTACAAGAATTTTTATATAACTTATAAAAGAATAATATCAAAATTTAAAATTTAAATAAAGAAATTCTATAACACTTTGTAATAAATTATTTAAGACACTGCTCACTCACCTGAATTTCCAAACATCTTATAGTCGAACTCCCTAAATTTTTTACTTACTCCAATGATACCCCAATTTAATCTAGCACATAATCTAACAATTCACATGTCATTATGAATTTTCCTTCTTATAATAAACAATCAAATTAACATTCAAAATCATTGATAATCCTTTAAATTTCTCATTAACCCCATTAAATTCTCACTAAATCCTTCAACAACTTCTATCAAGTAGTTAACAATACTAGACAACATCCAACTACAACCATTAACAAAACTCTTGTTTCAAGCTTAGTAAAATCTTGATTATTATTATTTAGTCTAATAATTTCCCTCCAACTGCTATACAATTCTAATAGGTAGATCACCTTTACAATTTATATGAAGACATATACTTCCTCAATTTGCATGTATAATTTATCAAGGCTCTACAGTAAAAATTTAACAACTTAATTTCCACCAACAAATCTTTCAAGCATATTTACAAAAACTATGAGAACAATCACCAATAAATAAATCATGAGGCAAACATCCAAGCAAATTTAACAATTTTCAACATTTAATTTTTTCATCAATCTTTCACTTAGCATTCAATATTATTCAAAATAGTTTATAAATTCTTCATCCAAGCATTTTCACAAGCATCTTAAAGGCATTCAATTTCAACTCACTATAATCATCTAACCATTTAGTCAACTTCCCACATAACTTTATCATCAACATTCAACTCACCATCACAATAAAAACATTTCATGGTAATTTGAATTTACTATGTAATTATTTGAGTAAGGAGAATTTTACTAAGTGAAATAAATTTTGAAGATTTAATTTGAAAACAAATTTTGTAGAAAGGAGAAATTCGTGAGGTTGAGTGAAAATAAATAAACAGGATCTTAACTTTTTAAGAAATTATATTTATTTAAATATTATTTAAATTATATTGAAACCAAATACAGTTAAGATTAAACTTTTTAATTTTTAAAAGAACTTCTATTAATGAAAAATAAATTATAAAATATAATTTAAATTATCTATAAAAAATAAAATGAAAAAAACATAACAAATGATAAAGGAATAAATAAAAAATGAAATAATAAAAATAGTTTTTTTTTTAAAATATGGAAGCCAACGGTGGGCCATTAGTTCAAAGCAAGGGTACCATACACATACTCTTGAGTAAAGTCGATAATTCAAGCAGGCCGGTCTTATTTAAATCAGGCTCAATTTGAGTTAGACTTATTCAGATTAAGCTTAAAGTATCCCAACCTTTCTAAAAAGCCCATATAACTAAACTCAACCCTAATACCTTTGGACTTATTCGAGCTAACCCGAATACCCAAAACTTTTTTAAAATATTTTTTAAATTTTTTAAATCAATTTTAATTTTTAAGTAATTCTATTAAGCATAAAACATTATTTTAACTTTAAAAGGATAAAATAAAAAATAATAATTTATTAACTTTATACTTAAATAGCTTTGTTACTATTTTATTGTATTATGTGTAATTTATTTATGAATGTTTCCTTTACTTATAAATCAATATCTTATTTGTTTAAATATTACTCTTATTATGGTCATATATAAATATTTGTATATTTTAATTAAATTATATTATTTTAATTATAATTAAATTGATCTCAATTCAATTATGATTAGGCTATTAATATAAAATTATTGCCTCAATTAATTCAAAATTTTTAATAACTTTTGAATAAATTGTACTTTTCATTTTTAAGAATATGAAAAAAATAGCTATCATTATATTATATAAAAAATCATTTAATTATAAGTAAAATACTATTTTTTTGAAATTATTTTTCTTTAACTTTATATATTGTTTAACCCTTACCTACATACAAGGGGTATTTATATTAGTTTATTCTTAATTTTTAACTAAGTCTGATGTGAATGATAACTAAATAGTTATCTAAAATATTATTCTATTTATTATGTTTATCTAATAATAGACTGGGGAATTTTTACATGCCTAAAATTTTATTTTTAAAATTATTTTTACTTTTATTTTTACTTTTAAATTAATTATCTTATTATATATATATATATATATATTAGGATATATAAATGATGTATAGGACTCAAAATTTTTTTTAAAAGAATTGAGTCTTAAAATATAAAAATAAATATTAAAATATACTTTAAATATTATTTTGAGATATTTTATTGAATAAAAATATGAAAATATAAATATTTTAGATTTTTTTAAATAACTATAGTAATGCATTCAAATATTGGTATTTTGGTATAAAATGACATAAAAATTAAAAAATTAATTCATATATATTATATTTTATTTATTTTAAAAAAAATTATTTAGGTGTTTACGTCAAACCCAAATCGAGCATGGCTTAAATTTTCTCGGGCCTATTTGAGCTACTCAAATAGGCCTGAACTTTAAAAAATTATCATTTTTTAAAGCTCAACCCTAAATTTTTTGGGTGAGTTCAAGTTGGTTCGTCAGGCTTGGCCCAAATTACTAACTCTACTCTTGAACCTTGAATTAGAGCTTGCGTGCTCTCCTTTTAGCAACATCAAATTGAGAGATTGCAAGAGAGGAGAGAGCGAGCAGTGCAGTGTAAGCAAGGACAAATTTCTAAAGAACCTATAGACATATTTCTAAATTAGGTTGAAGCTTTCTAACGTGGGAGGTGTTAGGAGTTTTATTTAAGAAACTCTTTAGTTTTTCCTTGACATTTGAATTAGTTAAAGGATCTCTTATGAGAAAACCTCAAGATTTTTAAGTGAACGTGAGTGTAGATAACTTCTTTTAGGTTATTATGTATACACATGTTGGTCGGTAATTATAAATTTTATAATACTTATATGAAATTGAATCTAATAAAGTATGTATATTATAATGTTTTGTGAAAATTTGGTCTAGTGAAGAGTAAAAAAGAAATTAAGAAATTTTGTTGCATAGTGAAACATTTAGGAATGTTATATTGCTTGTATGAAAATTTAAAATTGAATAGCCACTGATTGATCTTGATTTATAATTTATTTGTGATAATGGTGTAAATATGATGTATGATGTAAATTTTGTTTATGATATGAGAACTCAAATATAACTGTTTTGGATGATAGTTCATAGTCATTGAACATTATTGAATAAAAATGTGATTAACCCTATAATATATTAGAGTTGTTCTATTCATGAGGTGATTGCAGGTTATAAGATAAAGTAGAGTAAATAAGGTAGAATCGTGATCCTACATATACCCTTATGTGGCGCACACGGAGTAGCCTCATTTTATGCCTAAGCTACACAATTCCTTTGACCACAGTTAGAATAAGCTCAGTACCTTTTTGGGTACCCCTTTTGGTTGAAGTGGGAATATAAGGCTTAATATAGAGTAACGGAGTCTTTGGCCAGGCACAACTCTTTTTGCCTGAGGCTTCAGCCTAAGAAAATAAGGAGGAGATAAGAAGAAACTTAATATGAAATCAAAAATGGACTTTTAATATATTAATATTATCCTTCAAATAGTTTATACTTTTTGATCATAATATTGGTTTGATATCATTGATGTTCTTTGGATAGTATATATTTGAGTTACTAGATAAAGTTGATGGATTCACACACCTTTTATCTAAATTCTCTTGTTATATGAATGAAACTTTTCTACCATGCTTGTGTTACTTGTGAGATAATTAAATATTGGATAAAACATTTTCAAGCATGCTAGCTATTATGCATTATTGCATTAAATTTAGATATACTAAGAATTTCTTTATAATGATTATTAGTGTGAAGTAAAACATTTGTGAAAACCCACTAGACTGGATCATCTACCTGTAGTGGATACACCATAACATCTAAGAGGTTACTAAGACATTGTCTCACCCATTTCTTAATTGTTACAGAAGCCAATAGTGGAGCTCAGGGAATGGAACAGCTCAAGGATTGCCAACTTCTTGATAAGTGCAGCCTTAGAGGAAGAAGCTTGCTGCCACACCTAAAGCCACCTAGCTTAGACATTTCATTTATTTAATTGATTTTTCTTTTCATGTTAGACTATATTATTCTTTTAGTCTCCGAGCTCCAAGTTGAATGAGTTTGACCAAAGGCATCTTTATTCTATTTCTATATCACATTTATTTAAGTTATAATTACGTAGGGTTATTTCTTTCCTACTATGGTAAGCACAAAGGAGTTCACTCCTCTTCTACCATATTAGATGTGAATAGTTAATTGATTATGAATTTATTATATGCTCAATGCTTTTAGCCTTTTTTGCTATGGTAGCCTTGATCATTATGTGAAAAACTTTTCTACCATAGTAGGGACTCATGTTAGTAAACTAGGCTCGCTTTAAATATCATGGTAGAAGTAAAAGTAGTACTTTTTCTATCATAATAGTTAGGTTGTTCCTTTTCTACCGTGGTAGATAATTTTTTTACTATCATGATAGAATATGATTAAATGTGAGTTTTGGGTCGGAATTGTTTCAACCTCCACCACTCCATCATTACACCTAATCCCTATCCTACCATTAGAGATTGCCAACTCACATACCTAACCCAATATGCACACCACAACCCAAATCAAAATCATACTCAAACTTGACATGTTCCAAGTGGAAAACATCCTAATAAGAGGACTCCCACAATGGGGAGAGCTTTAACGAGCGATTGCCAATGCGATAAAGAAGCCATTAAGGAAAGGAGAAGGAAACCCTAGTGGAGAAAGAGGTGATAAGAGAACAACCTATAAACAATAAGTAAATATAATCTACACTATGGATGAAAGACTACAGAGTATAGACTCAAAAGCATATTAATATCATATCAAGATCACATAATTGGCATGATGCTTAAATAACACACATGCGACCATCTTCCTTCATGAGATGAGCCCAACTTCTAATTAATCAGCCATTCCAGATTTATCAGCTTTTAAATCTTGATCATTTCTTTACCTTTTCTTTTTCATGACAAGTTGGCTTGTTGTTTTACAGTGCAATCTAGGTGGCAGTGGTTTGGGAGCTTTGTTTCCTGATCAATTGCTCTCATATAAACTAACCTTGTCAATTGTCAAACACAAATCCCACCACAGTCACATTTCATTTCACACATTCTTTTCTTGGGTTATCATTGATTAACAACATGGCTTTGATCATACCTCTCCAAAAGCATTCTTGAATTTCTTCTAGTGATAAACCTGTTGTGAAGAAATATCAAATCTCATACTTGTCCTATATATAATTACACAATCAAATCTATATCATGCTTAGTTATTTACAAATAAACTCATTTTATACACTTGTTGTAAATTTTTAAAGGAAGACTTATAAATTTTGGATGAATACTTATAAATTATTACATTATTTCAGAGTACTTTTCTATAATTTTATGAATCTTTTTTGTAATTTTTTGAATCAATTAATGATTAAAATTTACTTTTTAAGGATGGGTACCATGCATTATTTTCAAATGTTAAAGGAAAATATTAGACCACATGTAAGTTTAGAATACTGAATGCTTGCAAATGAATAATTGAGAGACAAAAATGATTTTTAACTCAAAAAAGTATAACCATATTTTTATTGCATTGTAATGCTAATTAAAATAGTTGTACAATAATTTTTTGTTAATGATAGTATTTTTCATTGTTTTTTGCAATGAAAAAGGCTAGCAAAGTAAATGATTTAAAGTGGACATGTTTTCAATTATGTTGGGATTTGGGTTTGTTAAAGGTCAAGGTATTCATTGGTTCTGTATATGCAATGAACCTCCTCGTTAGATTCAACTAAAATTTCACCCTCATGTGGATATAATCACTTAGGCTCAATCTCTTTTTCATAGAGATTGGGATACATCAGTGAATCTTATATTTAGGTAGACTAATTATTATGCTCATTTTTTAGTTAAATTTGCTTTAGATAAAGTATGGGAGTATCAATCTTTTGATCAATCACTATTTTTTTTTTTCGTTTGAAGGTGGATGATGATGATAAGAGTACTTTTTGTTTTTGAGTTTTCTTACAAGCTTTGTTGGCTCTTGATGTCAATTGTAAATAATAAAAAAAAAAGTAGACACGTTTTCCATCCAACATAAAATTTATATTTTGTATTTATTTTTTATGACAACTAAATACTCTTTTTGGTTTCATTTATAAAATACATTTTAAAATTTTTATTTAATCTTATTTATAAATTAACGTTTTATATAATATTTAAAAAATGTTTTTAAAATCATTCTCTAGGAGAGAGAAAATATAATATAATTTCACTTTTTAAATTTAATATATATATGAGTATATTTAATTTTTTACATATTTTTATTTCTTTTACTTTTTTTTATATTGATATTGATGATGTTGGTAGAAATAACTTATAAAGAGGACCAAATGGGTAATACTTCATCCGTTAAAAAATATAAGGCATTTTTAATCAAATCTCACCTTCAAGAAAGTAGTTACCTACTTTTCAATTAATCCTATTTTTTTATATTTACTTCTATTAAATACCCTACAATAAATATAAAGTCATTATCAATAGAAATACTTTTAAAAAAAAAATGATTATACCTTAAAAGATTAAACATTCAACTTTTAAAAAAATATTTTATATTTTTAAATTGGTTATATATTTCATTTTCACTTTGCTTTTCTAGAATTTTTTTTTTTTTGGCTCAAAACTTCCCCTAAATCTTCACAGTCCCCTTCTTCTCTTCTTTCGTAGTCCACCCCTCACCCACGCCAGAATACTTTTCTGGTTTACCCTAGCTGCACCAGGGCGAGCCAGGTACATTGAGCCATGGCGTTCAAGCACCTAATAACTCTGGCTCGGCGTTCACAACGACGTCGCAGCTCTGCGCTCTCATCGGCGTACCAGACTGTCCGATCCTCATCATCCTCCCCGGCTGTCGCCGCCGAATTGTCCCTTCCTTCCCCTCCTCCTCCCAATGCTATGATCTATGATCGTCTTGCCGAGGCCGTGAAGTCCAAGCTCAAGCAGCTTGAAAATCCCGACCCACGATTCCTCAAATACGGGTCTCCTGGCCCCACCTTATCGGACCACACTCGAATCCTCTCTGCACCTGAAACTCGTATTACTACGCTTCCTAATGGATTGCGTGTAGCTACGGAGTCTAACCTTGCCGCAAAAACCGCCACGGTTGGCGTCTGGATCGACGCGGGATCACGATTTGAGACGGAGGAGACCAATGGGACCGCACATTTTCTCGAGCACATGATCTTCAAGGGTACGGAGAAGAGGACGGCGCGTGAGTTGGAGGAGGAGATTGAGAACATGGGCGGGCATTTGAATGCGTATACATCGAGGGAGCAAACCACGTATTACGCTAAGGTTACTGATAAGGATGTTCCTAAGGCACTTGATATTTTATCTGACATACTGCAGAATTCCAAGTTTGACGGGAACCGCATTAGCCGGGAGCGCGATGTGATCCTCAGGGAGATGGAAGAGGTAATGAGGATTACTTTGCGTCTAAGGATCGAGTGAGAATCATTTTTATGAATTTAGTTGTTCTTAATTTTAAGTTTGTAGGATCAAATTTCTCGCTCATATAGGGAAGGCATTTGGTTGATTATGTGGTTGGATAGGATGACTAACCCCAAGGGCTTGGGTTTGTTTATTCCGGTTTACCTTTTCCAGGTCAATTTTGTTATTGTTAAGGAATAAAGACAAAAAGTTCTGACTTTTTATGTGAAGTCGGGTTCTTTCTGTAGGTTGCTCATAACAGTTAGTTCTGGATGACATTTGTCTAATTTCGTTCATCTTCATGTGCATTTTACATTGTAAGGTAGTTATCTTTTTCTTCAAATTTATATATTTATGTTATATAAATCATGTAATTTAACGAATTTGTGGTTCTTAATCTTAATTTTGTAGGGTCAAATTTCTCAGTCACATAGGAAAGGCGTAGGCTTGATTATGTGGTTGGGAAAGATATCTGATTGCTAGGGCTTGGTTTGTTTATTCCAATTTATCTTTCTAGGTCAATTTTGTTGTTGTTAAGGAAGAAAGACAAGGTTTTGACTTTTACTGTAAAGGTGGGCTCTTCTTTTTGAAGGTTGCCCATAACATTTAACAACCTTCGCACTTCCCATTTCATAGGTTTGATAGTTTTGCTTGGCATTTGTCTAATTTCATTCATGTGTATTTACATGTGGTCTCTAATCAAGCATGGTACCATAGGTGCTGTTTCTAGTGCCAAAAGTTTATTCTTTCACCCGGTATAATGAATAGTCAATCTTAAACTAGTTAAGTGAGTTTATTCTTTCACCGGTATAATGAATAACTGTTAAGTGCACTAATCTGAATAGTTGTTTATACTCCAAAAGGTTAGTCTTGCAGCAAGTATTGCATATAGTTGAATTGTCTAAATATAAGCTGAACATGCTTTCTTTTATATTCTAATTTGTTTATTACGTGGAATTGCTTGTAGGTTGAGGGGCAAACAGAGGAAGTTATTTTTGACCATTTGCACGCGACAGCTTTCCAGTACACTCCTCTGGGCAGAACTATTCTTGGACCTGCTCATAATATTAAGACTATCACTAAAGATCATCTGCAGAACTACATTCAGACACACTACACGGCTCCTAGGATGGTATGCTGAAAATCTGAGTACCTGTTTGTTTGCATCTCCTTCTAAATGATGGATGCATGGTATCTCTAAGTGTGGTTATCCTTTAACTTACTTACCATACAGATTATTCTTATCTAATAACAGGATATGGCAGTTAGCCTGATGGATGTTTTCTGTTTGGGCTTTCTTAGGTTATAGCTGCATCTGGAGCTGTCAAGCATGAAGATATTGTTGAGCAGGTAAAAAAATTGTTTACGAAGTTGTCAGCAGATCCTACTACAGCTTCTCAATTAGTTGCGAAAGAACCAGCCATTTTTACTGGGTCTGAGGTGAGAATATATATCCTCAGAACGCTCACATTGACACTTTTTGGTAGCAATGTTAATTATCAATTTCTTTGTCTAACAGGTTAGAATGATTGATGATGATATTCCCCTTGCACAATTTGCGGTAGCTTTTGAAGGAGCTGCCTGGACAGATCCGGATTCCATTTCCCTGATGGTCATGCAGGCTATGCTGGGCTCATGGAACAAGACAGCAGGAGGTGGAAAACATATGGGGTATGTCAATTGTAGTTTTCTTTTTCAATAATTTGTCCTTGTACTGAGAAGATTTTAACTGCACAAACAGTTCTGAGTTAGCCCAGCGGGTTGGCATTAATGAAGTTGCGGAAAGCATGATGGCTTTCAACACCAACTATAAGGACACAGGTCTTTTTGGTGTTTATGCTGTGGCCAAGGTGAGCAATTTTTTAGTTTTTATATTGGAGGTTGGAACTAGGTGAATTTTGTTTCAATGAATATCTTGAGGAGAAGAAACCAAATATCCTCCTTGCTTCAATGAAGTTTGTTTATTCTCCTCAAGTTTCTTGGTTTATTGCATGACTTTCCTCCATGCACCAGATTTCATTTCATTAGGAATAAGTAGGCCCCCCTCTCTAAATTGTATGCAGATCACAGAAATATTTGATGCCATGTACTGGTGATGATGATGGGGGAAAGTTTGACCTCTAACTTGCACGATGATGGATATTGGGTATCTTGTTTTCCAAACCTGGATTATGGAGAAATGAACTGTGTCAACTAACTAATAACTAATAAGAATGCCAATGCTGTGCTAGTCTCGATTTTGGATATATACAATCTAAGTAATGTTCTGGTGTATGAATTAATATTTTGATGTTTGAGAAAGCATATTGCTTAAGCTGTAAGGGCTAAGGATAATACTTTGTATGATGTTTTCTTTTGTTGAATTTTCATAATGCGTAACCTTGCATCTTTAATATTTTTGCTTTTTTTTTTTTTAACTTTTATTCCTTTCAGCCGGATTGCTTGGATGATTTGGCCTATGCAATAATGTATGAGACCACCAAGTTGGCTTATCGGGTCTCAGAAGATGATGTCACACGTGCTCGTAATCAGGTAAGGCACCTTACCTGCGTGTTGACTCTCCATACTTGTATACGATCCTGCTAATTCCATGTGGAAATTGGAAATGTGCCTGTGCTTGGCTCAGAAAAAAAATATGGGCTGAGTTGGATAATTTGTGATAGATGTCAGAAACTTGTAGTAATGGTTATTCAGCCAAGGTTTGCTTTAGTCAGGATGAATGTCCTTAGTCCTGGTCCGTATATTATCTTCCTCAGATAATGGTTTCTTTCATTCCTACAATGATATAATTAGATCTTCTAAAGTTCTAATAGTTATAAGCCCAAGTTCATACCTGAATATCTTTGTGCCACATTTTCCTTTAATTCCTCTTCTGTGGTATGGATTTGTGTGTGTGTGTATATGTATTGCAAAATCTTTGATGTGATTCATTTCTATATCCAGTTCCTAGTTTAATGTATTGTCTTTGTTTCAGTTGAAATCTTCACTCCTGCTTCACATAGATGGCACAAGTCCGGTGGCTGAAGATATTGGGCGCCAGGTACATTATTTTTTTTCATCTTACTATTTTACCCAAAGGGGGGGGGAGCGGATATTCACTATAGGAAGAAAAGAGCTTCAATTTTGCTGTGTTTTGCTTGAACTTTTAAGCTGAATTATGCTCCATGATGACAAAGGTCTTGGTAATGAACATGGAGTAATAGGAAAATGGCACTTATACTTATGTAACTGATTTATTTGCATGCATCTCACAAGTCTCCCCCTTTTGTTTCCTATTTTATAATGTTAAGAAAAATTCGTACACTGTTCTTATCTCATTTTGATGTCTTAACATATTTGGATGTTGGTTTACAACAAGAGAATGTGTTTTTGGTGAGATTGTGTCGAAAATCTGGTAATCTGCACGCATTATTTGAATTCTAAAATCTGTGATATTTGGCTTTATGCATCTCAATTATGACTTGCTTGCATGCAGCATCATTTTTATCTCCTGCTCTCTGGCATTAAGGATTATGTTCATGACAAATTGCTATACTCACCAAATTTTATCAATTTCAGTTGCTCACATATGGTCGAAGGATTCCATTTGCTGAACTTTTTGCTAGAATCGATGCAGTAGATGCAAGCACACTTAAACGTGTGGCAAACCGATTTATTTATGACAAGGTAACAGTTGAAATCTGCAGAGACATGACATCATTATTCTCATGAAATTATTTTGGGTATGATGTTTCAAGGCGTATATGGTTTTCATGGTATGTTCCCCCCATTGCAGGATATAGCAATTGCAGCCATGGGACCTATTCAGGGCTTGCCTGATTACAACTGGTTCAGACGCAGAACCTACTGGAACCGCTATTAGTTCAACTTTGTGTTTTTACCCCTTCTTTCCTTTCATTCAATTCCATGGGAGCTCCTGGCCGATGTTACTCTAATTCACTGCTACATACATATATGCCTCTGGATAGCGGCATTACAATCATTTTTTATTTAATTGTTGTAGGCCTTCCTTTTTGTAACATTCATGCAAAAATAAGCATGCCATGTCTTCACTCTTCTGTGATGTAATTGTGAAATCGTGAGGCCCTTTCACGCTGTACCTGATCTTCAAATTCGAGATGTCAATTAAGGACTACAGTTCAGACGAGTTAGTCTTATATAGCTTGATTATACTTTAGGGCATTATTTTGGTCAGCCTGAGGGCCTGGGCCCTATATATATTTTTTTATTTTTAATATCTTGAAAAAATTATTACACATAACATTAAATATTTAAAGACATTTTAGTTTAATAAAATATTACAAAATCAACTTCAATAATAATTAAATTTTGTTCCTGTCATGGAATCTTGATTATTTTTATTGTCATTAATATTAATATAATTTTATTTTTTTGATGGAGCTCAAACAATGGCACGTATATTAAGTTTTTCATATATGTTGTCTTCATTTTTGTAAAAAGAGGTTAAGGTTTTAAATTTAGTGTGGTATTTAATTTTTTTTTAAATTAAAATTTAAAAAAAATTATAAAAAGAATTTAAAAGGGTCAATCTTAATCTTAAAAGATCGATCTTTTTATTTTAGAGCTTAAAGGGCATTTTACACTCTAAGTTTTAATTAACGGCTTTATTTAAAATGATATTGTCGGTTGAGATTTCACCTGGTCCCATCCTGTGCTGCAGATTTTAACATCGTGTTACAGATAGATAATAAATCAGATCCTGGGCACAACCATGGCCCGTTCTATAACATCGTGTTATAGTCGGCACTTGTTTGTCAATTATTAGGGGGCACACGCTCTTCCCAGTGAAGGAAAAAGAAAAACTGAGAATCATATTAGCCGGCGAACCATATACAGGAATTTTTTTTTTTTTGGGGTTTTTTCTGTCATATGTTTATTCTCTTGTGAAACTAACAGAAAATGGAGGTGGATCTTCATCAGTCCAAAAGTTTGCAATCAGAATATCTTCAAGTTAACCAATGCGGAAGAGACTCTTGTGTGCGTACTCTCTGCTGAACGTCAAAGGAAACTGATAGGCCCAGGCCCAGCATGCCGCACTGAACTTCATCATCGCCTTCTCAAATGGCACCAAACAAAGGCCACCGACTTAGCATTTGAAATAAATGTATTATGATCAAACAGTGATGTGTCTTGCGAGGACCATAAAGAGGCAAAGCGAGAGGAAGACGATGATGTTTGAGAAATCATCGAACTTGCCCGAAATGGAATGCCACGATGACGACACAGCAAGCACGCAGCATGGCATGGTATAAGCGCCAAGTCCGTTGTGTATAAGCCTCTAGTTTTAATTCCGCCTAGCAATGTGTTAAGGATCAGCCTCTGACTTTAGGACCTTTATCTTCTCTTCTCTTTAAGAAGAGCCTTTAAGTACTATAAAACACCCTAAAATATCTTCTTTGATTGTAGAAATATTCTTTGATAGAATGAGAAGAAAAAAAATTAAATACATATTTTTTATTTGATGTTTATGCTTGGTTAAACATAAAGAATATAATAATGAATTGGAAAAAATCACATAATGTTTTACATTATAAAAAATGTATTTCCATATGTTATTCTCTTTCTTTTTTAGGCATAAAATAAAAGGTACTAAAAAATAAAAAAGATGTTAATAAGAGGTAAAATATACATTTAAAAAAAGCAAGTAGGAGAGGTGCCCATATTTTGTGCGTGTTGATATCTCAAATAGTATTGCCTCTAATAAAAGTAACTAATATTTTATTTTATTAGAATTTTAAAGTAGTAAAATTTTAATCAAAAATTAAAATTTAAAATAAAAATTATTTTAAAAATCAGAATAATAAGTAATTGAAAATTTTAGTTTCAAATATTTCTAATTATGATTACTTTTTAATAGTTATAAATAATATTGAATTTCAAGCCATTATTAAAAAATTATTAATGTAATTATTTAAAATTATAAAGTAAAAAATACAATTAATTATTAACTAGAAAACCTCATTAATTACATATATAAAAGATCAACATGGTTTTTATTTTTAAACATAGTACTCCCTCCAATACTATATATAAATCTCTTCTTTTTATATAAAAATATTTATAAAAATAATCATTAATATTTGGTAAAATAAAGGGCCATCAATTTTTTTTAAAAGAACATACATACATACATACATACATATATAAGAATTAAATGACAAATTTGCTCTTAAATTAAATGTCCAATAGTGCTTGAACTCTAAACTCATTTTTGTGCAATGTTGTTTATCTCATTAATAAAAATTAACTTTAACTGTTTTGGTCCTAATTACAGAAAATTGCCAAAAAATTTATAGAAAAATCAAAATTATTATAAAAAGGGATTCAAAATTTACAAATAACGATCATAGAACAAATTTAATACCGATTATAGGACAATTTTATTGAATGTAGGCTCTTGTTTATCACTGTGATCAGCATCAGAATTCCTAGCGTTGCAAGAAAACTATAGTTAATATGTGCCTAGTGGCATGAAAATCCTTCAAAAGAGAAGATCGTGGGTTCTATCTGTTGGGGCATGCGACTGTGTGTTCCCCGTCAAGCCAAAACAAAAAAAAACAAAAAAAATACTTCATGAACATGAAATCTCATGTAGTTTTTTTTTTTTTGGGTTTTTTCCCCCTATCATTTTTTTATTCTCTTGTGAAAGTAGCAGAAAATGGAAGTGGATCTTCATCAGGCTTGTTCAACTCTGGTTCATGCTCTCCGTTGAACGTCAAAGGGAAAGAATAGACACAGAGGACGAAGATCGCAAAGCAAAAGGAAGAAGATCATTGAACTTCCTGGAAATGGAATGCCACGAGATAATTAACAACACAGGACGCAACATGGCATGGTTCAAGCACCAGGTTTGTAATCACCAGACTGTGTTCTATTAACAACGGCTTAGAATAAACACAAAGTCCCATGTCAAATAATATTCCAAGTAATATATTGTATATAAGTGTATATATAAGTGCAAGACTTCGACGCACGGCTTCCGAGCAATGCGGCAATAGGCCGATAGTTAGTAGCCCAAGCGTGCGTATTGAGGCAGTGGAAAAATTGCTCGAGTAAAGTCATTGAGGCTGTTGGACTAGGATGCCGAGTTTGGACTCTGTCGGGTGACCTATGTGGCTTAACAGAGCAGTTGAGGATTAGTCTCTGGCTGTGACTTTAGGACCATCGTAATTTTAGAAATGTTCTTTTTATGATATATATTTTAATTTGATGTTTATGGTTCCTTAAATGTAAAGAATATAAGAAAATACGGAAGAAGATAAAATGTTTTATAATATAAAAAATAATAGGGTTAAATGATATATGAATCCCTAAATTATATCTAGACTCTAAATTTATTTTAAATGCAATGTTTTACTTCAAATTTCGAAAATAGTAAAAATGGTATATTAAGGCAATGAGATATAGTTGCTCTAGTCATTGAGGTAGTGGGAGTGAGATATTGAGTCTATTCTAGACTCGGTCACATGAGCTACGCTCACAAGTCTATAGCACACTTGGGTCCTCATCTTATATATTTGACAAAGCAGTTGATGATCAGCCTTGGGCTTTACACTACGTTTGAAAGATTTTTTTTTTTTAAGGAGGAATGAGATTGGAGCAGGATGACTAAAATGTCTAAGTTATTGTTTGTGAGTTTTTTTTTAAAAAAAGGAGATGTAATGGCAAGGTAGGGCCTCTAAAGCTCTCCTTTGCCATCCATAACTCAATTTTTGGCCCCCCAAAATTAGGGAGTTACGAATGGACTGCACAATATAATTATTTCATTTATAAAATTATCTCCAACCTCCTATCCTGATAAAAAAAGGGTAAATATGTAAATTTATCCACATACTGTTTTTTTTAAAAGTAATTAGTAGTTTATACTATTAGTTAGTTTAACATAAATGTTGAACTATGAAAAAGGGAGCATCCAGAGCCTCCCGTTAATTTGGTAGTCATGGATGTTAGTTTTTTTTTATGGGTCCCACTAATTTTTTACATATGATAGTCCATTAATTTGACTGTTGTACAAATTGGTGTAAGTAAAATTTTCATTGTGTTGAAATAACTCCCCACCTACCACTGTCACGCATTAGAGAAGAAGAAGAGCTTGTCAAAAGAAGTCTTTTATGCAGAGTGCAAGTGCCATGGCTAACTCAGGTTCATCTTCTACCGTAACAAGTAGACGAAATATTTCATTGTTAAGAAGACATGGTGGGGAGGTCGAATATGAAGGTCCAAGGAGAGTATGTCATTGCGAATTAGTTACTCCTCAATTAACGGCATGGATTGAAAGCAACTTAGGAAGAAGATTTTATAGGTGCTAAAAGTGTTACGAGATTAATATTGAAGTATAATTTATCATTCACCCATGTGGTTTCTAGTTCTTACATCTAAGTTGTCAAAGAGATTGATAGGGAGGTGGTTGTAGGTATTTTAGAGGGCATAATGATGATCTCGGAGAGAAGTCAAAGGTTGTGATCAAGGAGCTTTTAGATCATATAAACAAGTTATATGAGCCCAATTGTGGGTTGAGAAGCAAAGACCTCAGTGAAGGCTTAGGTGCAAAGCTTGGTTTAAGTTATTATGAATTGATGAAGATTAAGAAAAGGATAGAAAAGAAGGAAGGCTAAAATTGCAATAGCAGTTCTAGCATTGTCATGGGTTATGTTTGTCTTTTGTAATTTATGTAATTGAAATGAGAGGAATATGAAACTTATGCTTTTATCAATTTTTGGTTGTGTTTATTTGCTTATCTCTGAGTTTGTCTATTTACCTCTTAACGTCACTATGAAAATTTATCTATATATATATATATATATCTCTATTATTTCCCTTAGATTGTTTGTTTGAAAATGAGGCACTAAAGTGTGATTAAATAGAGTTATGACATGAAGATGCCAAGATCCATTGCCTTCTTGTGTGAGCATGAATCCTAAAATACTAAAAATTTTCCTCGTGAATAGCTATAACATTAACCATGTTACTTAACTAGTAATTAATCAAAAACACAAAGCATAATAATTAATTAAAAGATCAATGTACATGATTTCATGACATTAAACACATCAAATCAATCACAAAATAGAAACTCGAAAGCTTCATTCTAACACCATTCCAACAGTAGATTAGTCATAAAACAAAAGCTTGAAGGCTTCATTCTAATACCATTCTAATAAAATAGAAGCTTGAAGGCTTCATTCTAGAAATTAAAGTCGTAAAATACAACTTTAAACTACTATAATAGATTCTTTCTAGTCCCAACATGTGATTGTGCTTGTAGCTGTGAAGTTGTGATGGCTGGTTGTCCATTCCATATGAGTCCTCACGGTGTGAATGGAAGATTAGAGGGTTGTGACACATCTGATCCCTCACCAAAAAATGTAATCTTCCTAAAGGCTGCATTAGAACTTTGTGCAGTGGTCTTTTTGGTCTTTCTCATTTCCTTCTTATTGGGGATAGGAAATTTGGTTTCTGGATTAGCATGATGCTCTATATACTCAGTAGTTGTTCCTTCAGCAAGCACAACTTCAAAGTTCATTCTAGGCTAGAAAATGCTATTATTGGTTAGTGTTAATCATAGTTGGAAGAAAATAACACTTAATCACAATTGTTTCTTATATTATACATTGTTCTACCAGTGTTTTAATCACAACTTCAAAACATGCTCTATATGTTGGAAGTTTTATGTGTTCTAAAATTTTTTCCCCCTAACAAGGTTGGAATTTAGTCCCATAGGTAGCTTTGAAAGTATCCTTGTGATAGTAAGCAAAAATGTAGGTTGAAAGATCAAGTTTGGTATGGTACATCGCATAAATTGCATGCTCGTATGAACTCCATGTCAGATCCCATGCCTTAAATGTCTTTCTATCCAGGAAAACAGTGTGCCTATCACAATCCTTAAAAACTTCATAACCCTTATTTCCATTAAAAAACATAGAACAAGTAGCTACAATTATTCTATTACTTTTAAATATTTCATAACACTTTAGGCTATAATCCTGATGTCATCTATTAGTAATCTTACCACTCTCAGCCCACTTACTCATCATCTTCAACCTAATTTCCTCCCACATATGAATTACAAGCAAAAATCTATATTCATCAATTCAGGCATTTAAACTCTCGCTCATATTGTTGTCCACTACCTAAGACTTACATCTATTGCTAAAATGAGCTCTTATCCATGTTGCAGGAGGTATGAAACTAAAGCTTTAACTGCTGGCCTACATAATGAACCCATGCTCTTCAATTTGTCTTGAAACTCTTCTTTAAAGGTGCTCCGCACACATGAAAAAAACTTTTTCCTCAACTCTTCTCCTTTCTACCTCTTACTCCACTTAGCATATATATGCCTTGCACACAATCTATGCTCACAGTGGGGGAGAACCTCACTCACAGTTTGTATTAAACCTTATAGCTCAAAGATAAGGTCAGTCATAAAGTCATAATTCAACCATAATGTAATGAAACTAATATAAAAGTTAACCATGATATAATTACCTTTTGCATATCAAACATTAGGGTAACCTTTTCTCCACTATAAAGTTCTAGTGATCTTTGCAACCTTTGAAAGAACTACTTCTAATTCATTGTGTTTTCCTTTTATGTTAATTCAAAGGCTATAGGGTATAATGAATCATCTGCATCCAATTTAACCACAGTTAAGATAATTCCTTTAGCACTTCCTTTGAGAAAAGTACCATCTAGGTCTATAAATGGCCTATAGCCTGAATTCCAACTCACTTATATGAACACATGCACTTGTTATTACAAAATACCAAATTTCAAGGCAAAATAAGTTTGCAAAAATAATATAAAATATTACCTTACAAGCATTGAAGCAAACATACATCTTACTGAACACCCTCTTACCATTCTCCAAGGCATCTCTACTCAAATCGATACTCACATCAGATCTAGGGTTTAATAATCTAAGTTCATTACAATGGCTTTCAAATTTTAAAACTCATCTCTATAGCTATCCTTCATATCTTCTATAGTCTTTCTCTTTGCTCTCTTACACTTGTAAATGCTTACATGTAACTTTAGATCTTGCTCTAGATCCTTCTTCATGTTTAAAATTTTGTAACTTGGTCTCTCTTGAACTTTATTCTTAAAGTATTCTGCTATCTAGTTTGCAAAAACTTTAGGGTTTTGAATACCCTAACACACCTATGCTCATAGCAATATGTCTTCACTTTCAAACCCAGATTACCCCCTCTTGTTGAACATTCAATAAAAATAAACAACCTTTGGCACATACAGCTTGTATCATCCTAGAAAGCCTCACCTTCATACCATGTGCAATAGTATATCTATCTATTTTCCTTTTCACCTTACTAAGGTTTGAGAAGATCATGCCAGCCATAAAAAGGCCTCACTGTCCCTAGCCCTCTTATTTTTCTCCATAGGCCTATCAACATTCAAGTGCAATTCAAACCCACTTATCTCCTCTTTACTTTCCTCTAAGTAGTCTTCGTAGTCACTATCTTCAGAGCTTCCTTCATCATTCTTACTCTTGTCTGAAGCATCCTCATTATTATGGCCATCATTCTCAACATTATCACCATTATCATCTCTAATTCCAATGTAAGACTCATTCAACCAACTTGCTACGTCAACACCAACATTATCATTTCCCTCAATTTCAATACATTGGTATCTATGACTCTTTAATCCATTTCTCTACATCTATTATACAATCCTCAGTTGCCTTATTCTCACTCTCGTGGACTTCTCTACCTTCAGATTCTATTTACTTGCCTTTACTACCTTCACTGTCCTTACCCAATTGACCCAATTAATTAGATGTATCACTCCCCTCACCTATAGGAGTCAAATCATTTGATGCATCAACAAGACTTAGTCTAATCTTAGTTTTTTTCAATTACCTTTTTAGTTCTTTTATATGAAGACAACACCGAAAAGAAGAGGTTTAGTCCTTTGAGCACAAACTTTAAGCTATCACTTGCTCCTTCACTCCTTTCCTCATGTTCAGACATCTCAAAAGCTTATTAGAAATTTCACTCTACCAATACAATAATCCACAATTAAGGAGGGCTTAAGTGAGATTACACAGTGAAAATAAGTGATTGCCTTTGAGATTTGTTCACACTTGACTTTAAGATTCTTCCCTTTTCTTAGATCCATGGAGCTTTTTTGACCTTTGTACCTTCTTATAGCAGGAGAATCTTTATGCACATGAGACCCACTTCGTAGGAGCTTTTCTTTGATTTTACCCCTTTTGTATTCTTGCGAATGGCTCGTGATTCTAGTTAGCTTTAGCCAAGGGACTTACGCTCAAGCTCGCTCCAGATGAATGTACAAGTGATATTAGCTCAATAAAGCGTTTGGTTAGATTAAGGTTTGGTGCGCCCTCAATGAACCCTTTTGTCTTCAGCCTCCACCATATAGATACCATGTAGATTAAATTTTGCCACATTTAAAGCCACATACACATAGCTTGGGTCAAAATAGTACACTCACCAAGCCAACTAATGTCTGTGACTACCAAATTAATGGGAGGCTTTGGATGCTCCCTTTTTCATAGTTCAACATTTATTTGAATCAACTGTATAGGCTTTCAGCTACTCTTAGAAAAAATAGTATGTGGTTGAATTTACACCTTTACCCTAAAAAGATCTCATCTGTTATTTTCATTATCCAGCCATCTCTCTCACCTTCTGCTAAGGCTACACATAGGCAAGGTTAGGTTAGGCATCACCCTTGCTTGATGCCCAGCTCGATGTGCAGTCGAGCATCGGGCTGGCTTGAATGACCCAAAAATATTTTTACAGGTATTTTTTAAAAAGTATATAAAAAATTTTCCTTAAAAATATTATTATTATTTAAAATATATTCTTCATAAAATTAATATTAGAAAAAAAAGTAATTTTTTAAAAGTTCAAATGAACAAAATTTGCCAATTATTTTTATATAATAATAAGTTAAAAATAAATTTTAAATTTTGAAAGAGATTTAAAAAATTGTAAAAAATTCTAAAAAATTATAAAAATAATATAATTCATGATAACTTTCAAGAAAAAATAATTCCATAAGATAAATATTATTCACCAAAAATTTAAAAAAACTTGCACATATTCAGGTAGGGTATGGTATAAACATTATATTATTTTTATGATTTTTAATTTTAATATTAGGACTTCAAATTTTGACAACAACTAGTTATTGATTAACATAAACTTTTTCTAACAATCCTTCATCTCTATTTTCCTAAATAATAATGCCCATTAAATAATTATAATATTTGTCCAACAAAATAATAGTAATAATTAAAATTAACAGTCAAATAAGATACCCAAGAATGAAGAATAATTCTTGATTGATATAAATTTTGTCTGGCGATCCTTGATTGATATTTTCCCTTATTATTTTTTTTAAATTTAATCATATGGGTAATATTGAAAGGAAAATATTTTAATCCATTCTGTTACATCCATTTTATGATAATTCCCAAACAATAGCCATATAAAACTATTCCTTCCCTTCATAAAACTCTCAAACAATAAAGAATTTTATTTTATTTTGCTCCTCTTTATTCCATTAATGATCATTCATTTTCATTCAATCTTAAATTCTTGAACACACTCTTAAGACTATTGTATTTTTAGAATAGCCTATAGATCCTACCCAATACATTAAAACACCTCCTTTAAATAAATATTATATTTTCATATATTCTATTTCTTTTTACCCATTAAATAAAATGAAGTTAATAAGAGGTAAAAAATATGCTAAAAAAGTTATTAATATTTTGTTAATATTTTAAA
The DNA here is from genome assembly GCF_029017545.1 of Prosopis cineraria. Taxonomy (NCBI): domain Eukaryota; kingdom Viridiplantae; phylum Streptophyta; class Magnoliopsida; order Fabales; family Fabaceae; genus Prosopis; species Prosopis cineraria. Next base: position 39,909 of record NW_026555433.1, read on the forward strand.
AATTTTGGTTAAAATATTTTTAACTATCATTAATTTTTAAAATTATAGCTAATATTGAATTTCAAGCTGATATTGTAAGAATTATTAATGAATTACAAATTCAAAAAAGATACAAGTAAATATTGACTTGAAAATCTCATTCGTTAGTCCTAGAAAACGCTAACATGTCTTAAATTTTTAAACATAGTACTCCTTTCCCTCCTATATATAAATCACTTCTACTTACTTCTTCTGAACTATGATATAAGTCATTATTAATTAATTTATGTTTTCAAACAAAATGAGTTAATATATTGATTTTTTTTAAAACTTTCACATTTTCCCTATCATACACTTATGTGGAATAAATATAATATTTAACTTATTCAAAACACCTCATTAATTACTTAAGTAGGCTATAATGAAAGTAAGGATATAATTGTGTGTGTGTAAAACTTGTTCAATACTCTATATTTTGAATCAAGTAAAGTTTCTAGAGAAAGGCTTTGTATTAGAGTTTGGAGGGAATACCTCATTAGAACGAAAAAGGTATAGCTAAATTATTGATGTTATTTGTTTTTTCTCAATTTACCTTTATAAAATGCATCATATTTTAAAACCTTTTCTATTTATTACATATTGGTATATTAATTAAGCAGACGGACCCATTGTATTCTATGGAGCTTAACAGGGCTAAAAGCTACCCTTTGAATGACTCCTAATGAACAAGGCATCATATTTGATAACTATAAATATATATATATATATATATATAGTGTGTGTGTGTGTGTGAGTGTGTGTGTTAATTAGGTGAGAATTTTAACAATGAAGGCCTGTTAATAATATATAGGATGTCCTTTTATTAAGCAGTAGCATGGCTTCTTATAATTTTTATAATTATTATGAATTTTGAGTATATTCATAATAATTATTATAATATTTATGATTTTAACAATTTTTAGCATTAAAGGAATTCTCAATGTCAGAATAAATTATTTTCTGTAAGGACCAAATAAAAAGCATATATGCGCAGTTATACTTAATAAAAATAAAGCCGTACGTACTTGATTGCATGATTAATCATCTTTCTAAATCATTTCCAGTATCTTTACAGCATGCGTTGCATTTTATAATTCATAACCTTTATCAATATTTTTATTATTCCACTCCAATAAGCATAGTGGCTTTATTAAAAAATTGAATGCCAATTGCCAAGGCAGCCTCTGCACTTCGGATAGCTACATAGTTTATTAAAATTCAAAGCAAAATTTAAAAATAAAAAAAGGAAAAAGGAAAAAAGTTGGGTTAGAAACCTACCAAACTGGCTGGCCCCGACCACGTATCTAACAAGACGGCTCAAAAGTTGTTCACAGCGGGGTAGGCGTTTTCCTGCATGGTAATATAAACAGTGTACCAATGTTTGATCTCGCCAATGTGGGACTTAAGATGGGTTCATGGTGCCTTCGCTATTCTAACTACGACTACATGTCCGCAATAGCGGGCTCACTTTGAAGCGAGAGTGGGTAAATGTATCCTATTATTTTGGAAAAAAATTACAATTACAAGTAATATATACAAATTTTGTAATTTTGCATCCTTTACTTTTAATATTTTGCATACTCTAAATTAGATGAAAAATATTTATGCTTAAGAACTTATTGGATGTGTAATATTTTAATAATTGAGATAAGACATCAAGAGAATATTTACATTAAAGACCATATCTTTTTTTTTTTGCCAAAATAAAAGATTCTATCAACATGCTCAATATGATTTTCTAGAAAGAAAAATGATGATCAATCTACTTAAATTATTACAATTTTAATCATAGTATAATTATTTTAATTAATTAAATTATTATTTTTAAAAATTATTAATCTTTAAATTCAATTATCTTGTATTCCTAACTATAGGTAGTCAAGGGTAAAGGTTAATTTTTTCTTTCAACTATATGCGAAAAGTCATTGAAGATCCTAAACTTAGCTGTGGGTAAATTCTATTTCTCGACTTGAAAAGTTCTCACTCTTATCACCTTGCAGTTTTCTTTCCCGTTAATAAACGTTAATGGGCCCACATTTCATTTTTTTTTAATATTTCCTCTCTCTTTCCCCAATCCCTCTCCTTCTCCTCTCCTCCCCACTTTCTCTCTCTGTCTCCCATCTCCCTCTCTCCTCACATGATGGCATGCTCGGTGGTTCTATGTATGGCACTGGTTAGAGCACCCATGGCTGACACCACTTTCTCTTTCCCCTTCTTTCTCATTCCGTCCCTCCCTCTGTCTTTAGTCTTCATCCTTCACTACCTTTGCATATAGTCCACATGACGCCATTTCCTTGCTCCCTCTAAAGACTCAACAAGTGGTTCTACACTCGAATCCAAGAGCTCATCTTGGATAGGCATTTGGTAAGAGCTTGAGACTATGTTTATTGAGGATAAGCAAACAATTATACAAAAAGAAGACTCATGAGTTTGAAAATGGAGGAAGAAGAAGAAGAAGATTCTTCATTAGTTTATGCTACTTCTTGTTCTTCTGCTTGATCAAAATCCAGAGCATGCATGTGGGTTCTTAAGAGCATGCCTAAGAGGACATTGGAGTAGTTGCTAGATTTTAGTGATAGTGGGAAGTAGCATCTCTATTTCTAACATAAAAAATATAGGAGAGTAGGACCCAAGTCAAGCGTTGTCATTTCAATCTGAAACTACTTCAATCTTTGTGATCACTTTCCTTATGGTGGAGCATTCGTGTTCCAACTGACACACCAGCATCCTCATGCTATTTATAAACTTTGAGATAGACAAGTAAGGTTACCCTTTAATTCACCCTAATCTCCCAATATTATGGTAATTAACAAGTTTGTAAAACTATATAAATAGGGTTTCCTATTTTTTTTTCATAATTTAAAACACTCCTATATGCTTTCAACATTTACAAATTACAGTTTAAACCATATGTAGAAGCATGAGATTCAAAACAATTCACTGTATTTGCAAAATGAGCAAGAAAACATCAATTTCTCCAAAACATCATGATGCGCCGTGGCATATCTGCATCATGATGCGCTACGGCTCATTGGCGCATAGCACAAAATTTAACAGCATCTTGATGTTAAATGAAAGCACTTGGGATGAACTTCCGATACGTCTTAATTCTCTATTTGATGTTCAATTGAAGTGATATGGGTGTTTACAGAGAACTTTCTCCTAGATCTAGCTAATGTCATTAATTTCGTATTCAAATTATTTTCCTATCAAAAGTTGGACACCCTTTATAAATCTCATTTCTTTTTTCACAATATAACAATTAGGGTGCCTAAACCATAACACATGTGCCAAAAACTTATATTAACCTTTAAACCATACTTAGTGGACCATTATAAACTCGTGCAACACACTGTAGTTAATCCAATACATATAATTCATAATTTCAACACTCAATTCCTTGATTCACAAAAACATGAGGGGGAGTCAATTTTTTTGCATAAATCCATCAAATATTCATCAAAGACAACCAAATAGACCTTACATTACTTGCACTAGTATTTCAACCCTATCAATCTTTACAACCCCATCATAAACAAACCTAGGGCACACAATACATTTCAAGCATCAAAATATAAGTGCAAGTAGTCAAAATGGATTATGCCATTCTAGTTGGAAAATTAACAATTGAAATAGACATAAAAGTAAATCTAGAGGCCTATTGATAGGATTTACACACGATCCTAAGCCTTTGGTCATTTTTCCTTATCTTAATTTAATGAGGTAGGACTTAAAATGCGAATTAATGAGGGGTGGGTACAACTGCTTAGTAACTAAGATCAATCTAACTTATATATTCCCTTCATTCAAAAATATAAAGTATTTTTTTAAGAGTTGGATGTTTAAAAATGTAAGGCATTTTTAGTCTTTTGAGGTGTAATTATTGCCTTTTTTTAAAAGTGCCCATATTGATGAATAACTTTATATTTATTGTAGAGTATTTAATAGGGATAAATATAGAAAGATAGGATTAGTTTAAAAGTAGATAACCATTTTATTGGAGGGTGAGATTTAGTTAAAAATGCCTTACATTTTTGAACGAAGGGAGTAATTGCAAATAAATTAATTATGGATGCAAATGGAAATAATCTCACAAACATCATATGCACAAATTTCAAATATAGCCTTGGCTATAAAACTAACAATTATGTGATCGAGCTTGCAACTCATATAATCAATTATATCTCAAATTTGCACATCTTGATGTTACAATAATAACAATCATGTGCCCCTAATTAAAACATGTCATACCATAATAATAATAACCATGTAGCCAGAAATGGAATATGCATGATCAATGCCAATTTTATACCCTTTTGCTACATCTGACATGAAATTGATAGATATTCAATGACTCAGACTAACTCAGCCTTCCACTTGTGAGAAACTGCTGGGCCAGAGTAAACCCACTCACTTTTAATCTACGATTTCTCTTAATACTAACAATCATGGGGTGTTATACCTTGAATCTAGTGTTCTCATGAATTGGTGGAGATTAGTTAGGTTCGAATCTTTCGAAAAACAAGTAAAACAATCTCTAATCAACTATAGGACAATGGTTATCTCCCAATTTCAATAGTCAGTGCCAAGGTAAGCTTTCGATTTCAATGGTAAGTACTATCACGTGAATTTTGTAACATCCCAATTTAAATTTTAATAGTTAATTTGGATTAATAAAAATTTAAAAAAAATATTTAGAGATAAGTAGATTAGTAGAAAATGATCATTAAATCTAACTTAGGATATAATTCTAAATTAAATTTTTTTAAAAAATTAATTAAAAAAATTATTAATTAATTAATTAAAAAATATTATTAAATATTATTATAAAAAAAAGGTATGAAAAAAAAAAGAGAAGAGAAGAAGAAAAAGAGAATTTGCTTTCGGCCGCCGCAAGCATCAATAATTGTATAAAATAATAAAAAAAAGGAGAAGAAGAGAGAGGAAAAAAAAATAATAAAAAAAATGTAGGACCCACTGAATTTTTTATAAAAACCCACCTCCTTCGTTCTTTCTTCACTTCTTCGTTTCTTCATTCTTCCCTGTGTGCGAGCTGAGGCAGAGAGAAAGTCTAGTTTCGCTGATGCTGGGTTTTAAGGTAAGAATTTTTAATAAGATATTTAGGGTGTGATTTTAAGCTTTTCAAGACTAAGTAAGTGTTCTAAAAAAATTTTCTTAGTTATCCTTCCTCTTTGGTTTTTGATTTTGTGGTGGTAGAAAATTTAGGATCTAGAAGAGGGATGAATTTATGTTGAATAAATATGGTTTATGATGTTGTTAGTAGTATAATAAATGTTCTAGAGTATAAATTTGTGGATGATCTTTGAATTTGTGGCTTATGAATCAAATTCTAAACTAGATCTGAAAATATATGTTGATTTATTGAGGTTTAGATGATTATTTGGGATGAGAAATGAATTATTATGGCTATAGGATTATGGTTCTAAGCTAGAGACTCAATTTTTAATTTTTGAGTATTTTAGGTACGAATTTATGAAATAAAAAAAAATTTTGATAATAGAAATTAGTTTAGAAGTTGATTTTTAGATTATTAATGTTTATTGATAATTAAAAGAGGAGTTAAAAATTTTACTTAATAGTGTTGACTCTAGATTTGTATTAAGATTGAGATTAGAAATTATATTATATTTTTAATTCTATTATTAGAATTATTTTATTAGTTTAAAAAATTAAAACTAATATTTATAAATAATATGTTATTTGTAGATTGTATTATTGGTGAAAATTGTGGTGGGAGAGAAATTATAAGGAATAATTTATTGAAAAAGCCACGAGGTAACCATGCTTTTAATTTGTAATTAGTGTTACTTCATGTTAATTGGGTGATTATTGAAAAAATTATGAATTTTGTAATATTGTATAATTGTGCAATATTATTATGAATTGTTTGATTATTGTGGGAGGTGTTGGGAGACTTGTTATTGTTGTTGTATTTATGTGCCACGTGGTACGCCCCTATTGGAGCTCAATAGGTGGTTTGTAAAGGTTCGGGCTAATCTACTTTTGGCGGGTAATTTAGCACCGAGTGAGGGCTACGGCTCGAGGTTAATGGAGGATATAAGGATGGTTGTTTGTGTGTATTGTAATATTTCTTATATTTTGTTGGAATTATATTATTTTTAATTCTCACTTAGTAAGCACACACTTAACTGTTTGTATACACTATCATAAATTGGCTTTGGTTACTAGGACTTTTGAGTCTCATTATGTGGTTGACAATTTTCAGGAGAAGAGCCACGAGTGACACGTGAAGGAGTCCCAGAGGCTTAGTGGCATAGATCCACTGTCTCTTTTGGGTATTTGATTTATAATTTATAATGTGTTATATTGCCAATATTAGGGCTTTTTATTTATTAATATTATATGAATATATAAATGTAATCATGCCTTTCAAACTATTTCTATTTTTGGTATACTTTGAATGACTGTAATTTTAATATTTAATTTACTTTGGATTGGTTAAAATGGCATGATTATGAGGCCAAATAACTGGCTTGTGTTGAAAATTGACTAAATTATTTATTTTACTTGTTGGGAGTATAAGGATGGACAAATGTGATTCAGCCTAATGGCATGTGGGAGGTAAAAATTTATCTGAAATGTTATATTATGTGAGTTGAAGTCAATTATAAAATATTTTATATTGAAATTATTGATATAAAAATATGTTGGGTGGCTGTAACCCAACTATGGTTGAGTTAAATTATTTAAAAAAAAAATTTGGTGTGTTACAAATTTACCATTCTACTTCTCTCCTTATAGACGAACTTCCACCTTAATGATCATGCTATACGCATATCGACACATAATATGCACATATATTTACTCATATCATATCATATCTACCCATCATAATTTTGGCTCCATCATACATCATAGCTTATTTTGCATAATAACTCATGATATTCATTTTCAACAAGACGCATGTTCTACTTTGTCATCAAACTCATATGTATAATTTTATATTTCATTCATGTCAATCCACATGTATACACGCATATTACATAATCTATTACATTGCCAAATTTGCATTACAACAAGTTTACAAACATCAATTAGTTTCAAAAACAATCTTCCAAATGCATAATTAATTAATACACAAAAGTATAAACTAAATTTTTCTTGATTACCTCAAACATTTGAGAGGTCAAAAATTTATCCCTTAAAACACAAATTTTCAAAGCTTGCCAGATAGCTTGAATGGTGCCAAAACCGTTAGCCTACAATTAAACCACAAGAATAACCATTACCCTTATTTGATAGTTCTTACACTTTAACTCAACAACATCTCCTTACCAAAATCACCAACTCACTCCCAATCATACCTATTGAGTCTACTAAATTCTTTGAGCTCACATTGTCATTAATGAACTATTAAACTATCATTATTGGCCATTGAGCACTCCCACCAACCCTCAAAATTGCAAAATTCATCTATTAATGGCTTTCATCACCTAACAACCCATAAAACCATTAATGTGGGGTTTGAATATTTTAAACAACTCCCAATATTTTTATTTTATCCAATGAGTTTGGACCCATAACTCACATGGACTTATAATCATTATTCTAAGTCAAACTCTAACTTTAATCCTCATCAAAATGGAAGAGAAATGAAAGAAAAGGGTTTTGAAACCTTACCTTGGGTATTCTTTAGCTTGAAATACTTCCAAACCTCCAATAAAACAAGCCCTCACAGAGCTTAGGAAGTGTTCTTCATTTTCTTTTTTCTTCTCTTCTGATTTTCTGTCTGATTCACGTCTTATTTGTGTAAAAAACATACAATTCAAGACTGTACAGAGTTCATCTGAATAATTAATATATATTAATTATAAAATTTTAGTATTAAATTGTACCTTTTAAATTAAATTTAGAATAGATTTAAAAATAAAAAATTTATTAAAATTATTTTATAATTTTTATTTTGATAAATATAATATATAAATATAATAATAATATTTTAAATTTGGGCCAATTAATTAAAATTTAGATAGTTCAAATTTTATTTTAAGGATGAACAGGGAAATTAATTTCAGGACATGATATCTCATTTGATAAAAGGAAGTGTGTCTACACAGTAGGCTAGACAGGTAGGCCCGAGACAACATTATATTGGACATTAATTTCCTTCCAGGCAAATTAGCTTTAAAATATTACACTTGCATTAGTCTGCAGTCAAGTCGTAAAGCATAAGTAAATTTGGAGAATATGCTATCAGCTGGCTATTTGCAAAAGGAATCAATAAGGTTGTCTCCCATCCTTTTCAGGACTGAAAATGAACTAATCAATTTGGAGAATATGCTCTTCGCAAAAGGATCAACCAAACCATCCTATCTTTTGCAATAGAGATTTCACTTCTCTTCTACCTCTCACTAAACCATGGATAAGTAATCAACACTAATTCCATATATATGTGTGTTTAACCCTGACACTGACTTACTATTAATTAACTTAATCCCCTAGACTCTTCAAAAAAAGTTTTACTATACAAAAGATTAATTCGCTTTTACCTCACAAAGAAATAGTTATGAAATGGGAGTTAATCTTGCTTAATTATTAATTGAAGACGTACAATAACCCAAGAGCTCACTAAGGTCAAAAGGCACTTACAAATTGCTAACCAATAAGGGCTTTCATATCAAGTATTGACAAATCACTTACATATATAGATACTTACATCTATAGATTCTTTAGGTTTAAGAAGCATTTATTAGGTATATATTTACATATCACCCACCAATAAGATTTTTATATTAAGAGTGAAATTTGAACTCACAATCTTATAAGTTAGAGGCCAACTTATTATTAAGTAAACTAATTTTCATTACCATATACCAACTATTACTCATCAATAATTATAACATACTACAAATATAAGAATAGTTGATTTAAAGACTGAGTCCCCACCCCCCCCCAAAAAAGAAAGATCAATGCTGCCATAGTTGATTTATAATATGTAGACTCGTTCACTAAAAACCTAGTGTTTACACTCCCTTGCGAAAAACTTGATTTTTTTTTTCTTAAAAAGAAAAAATGTCATGAAACAATATTCAAGATAGTGCCATTGCTAACGTAGTGCAAAATTTTCTTTCCATTGCAATTTCAGTTAGCTCTTTTTGACAAGTTGTAAAAGCTATTTTATTTTCTGCATTAAACGTGGCTTTTTCAACTTTCTTTTGTCTCTAGTAAGTTTCTTTTCCTTCTTTGTGTGCACTCTTGACTATTAGTTTGGCTGTACTATGCATCGTTCCAAAACTCATGAATCTTGTGCTTTGAATTTGGCCAATTTTGCTTTCTCTTTTTTTGTTTAATTTATTGACTCTCTTATTTGTGGCTTGTGTTTCAAACAACGATAAAAATCCGGCAATAAATGAATGAGATTCATAAATTTCAAAACTTACATAAACATCTCGAAAGTAAATTTGAGTACATAATTCACTAATTGCGAATTAGTCTGTAATTTTTTTAAAAATTAGTCTATCGTTTTATTAATAGAATATATATCGTTTAGGATACTTTTTGCATGTGAACTAAAGTTTTGGAGGGTCATCTGCCATTTAGGCCATAACCTTATGCTCCTAAAAAAGTAATATTTGTAATATTTACACTTCTTTTGTATTTTCTCATATCATGGATATGTGACGCTTTTTATTATTCTATTAAAATTATGAAAAATTTATTAAATTATTTAAATAGCATAAAAATGAAATAATTTTTTCAACTTTATTCTTTGTTTGAAAGCATGAATTTCAAGATAAAAATTTCTTAAAAATTATAAATAAATTTCATTATTAAAAAAAAGTAATGTTCCACCTTTTTATGCAAAATATGGTTATAATATATAGGACTATCGATCAACAATATATATATATATATATATATAATTTTTTAAAAATATGACTAATGTATAGAATTCAATAGAGTATTCAATGCTTTGTTCAAAAAAAAAAAGAGTATTCAATACTTTCATATTGTAAATATAGTAATATTTACAGTATGAAAGTATTGTTTTTATTAAAATCCAAAAAATCTAAAACTTTAGATGATGATGAGACAATCTACTTATATAATTATATTTATAGTATATAATACAGTTAGATAATTAACGCGCGCCACAAGATGTAACTCGTTTTTTTTTTTTAATAATTGCGAGCACATATTGTTTTCTCAGATCTCTATTATATAATGAATGTTTTTTCCAGTTTTTAATTTTAAATATGAAAATATAGAATAGAACATGTGCTGGTCCACAGAAAAAGCGATATAACTTCATAATGTCGCGGGTTATTAGAAACGATGATGACATTATTTCAACATCTTCGGTTCCTATTCATTTGATCTGACCTATGATTGCTGAGTATGTCAACATATATAACAAATAATGAAATTTATCAGTATGTCAAAATATGGAAAGATATATCTAATATATAATAAAATAGAAAAATTTTACCCACTCTGCCCCAACTTATAAAAAACTTTTAAATAAAATTTTACGTATCAATAAAATTTATTAAATATACTTTACAATTTTACTTTTCAAGATAAAAATATAAACTTTTAAAAATATTTTTTATTTAATATTTTATTGATAAAAAAATATTGAAGAGTGAGAATATATATGAAAGATAATACTAAAAAAGTATCATTAATGAAACTTTATTTTGAGACTTTAAATATTTTTTAAAATATTTTATAATTTAAAATGAGGAGAATGTATTTGTCAAACTATATAAATACTAGGATTCATTTTTCAGACTCACATAAATACATAAGGAAATTTGAAAACTTTGTTATACTATTTTTATATCATAAATAAGATATTCTGAATAGATCTTTGGAGTCTTAATTGGACTTATCCAGTTATCCCCTATTGTTTGGTCAGACCTTTTGGGTATTCAATTAGATCGTCTCATTTTCTTTATCTTTTTAATAAAGATCAAGTAGTAGTTTCTAAAAATAATGTATGAGTTTATAAGAAAGTAAAAACATAGCTTTAAATTCTTATAGTTTCCCCATGTTTTGTTATAGACTTCTATACTTTTTTTAATATTTTAAATTTCTAAATGAACAAAATATAGGAATTTTAGAAAGATTTAAAATATTGTAAAATTAAGGTGTAGGGATCTAAAATATTAAAAAAATATACAAGAACCTATAGTAAAATGCAAACAAAGTGTAGGGACCTAAAATTATGTTTTTCTTATAAAAACTATAATTATAATTAGTCCTAAAAGAAATGATTTTTTTATGTAGGTTCACAAAACAAACTTTTAAAACATGAAAAAATCCAAATCCAAAATCACATTACTTGATTTAGACGAAAAATGAATATTACTTGAGTTTGCTTTTTTTTTTTTTTTTTGCAGTTGGTTTATATCTAGACGAAAAAAGAAATAAAGCAGTGCTCCTGTCCTAACATAAATTTTTAAAACTTTTATAAATATTAAGGTAAAGAAGTATAAATTTTAATTGTAATTTTTAATTAACAGATGCATCATTGTTAACAACCCAAGCTTTTGATTTCTAAGCTAATCCCCCCTTCAAACTGCACTTTACATTCTTCTTATCCAATATTGTTTTTATTTAAAAATAAAGTTTGACAGCTAAGTGTCTGCATTTTGCATTTGTCGTCATTACAATGAGTGACAGAGAAAAAAGCCCTTTTGATAAAAAATAAAATAAAATAATAATAATAATAATAAAAAAGCCTTAGTAACTATGGAGGTTGGATCTATAAGAAATAATTAATTTCTCATGATAAAATGAATAAGTTTGAATTCTCATTGATAAATGAAGGAATTATAGTTAATACTCGATCATATATTAAATAAGATTATTTTTAATAAAAAAAACTTTGTAAACACTTTTTTTTTAAAAAAAAAAAAGTAGGGCCTTAACTAGCAGCTTCTTTAATCCCCATGTTCAAATTTACTTTGAAAATAATAATTAAAGAGACTCTTCAATCGTTATCCTCATTGGCATATTCCTTTCTATTGGAAAGATAACACCTTCAATCTTAGGCCCTTCATCACCCCTTCACATTACTGTTTTTAATTAATAATTAATTAATCAATCAAGTCAATGTACTGCACTTAGATTAATGTGCCACATCACTCCACTATTAATTAATAGATGTCGTTCCACTGAGAAGGATTTGATTCTTCTTAAATAAAATTGCAGGTTTGAACCATTTGGATTAAACAAAAACAGATAACTATATTGATAGAACTATTTTTAATTAAAGTAGACAATGTCTGAATGATTGGATCTGATCTAATATTATCTTATCTGAAATAATTGCATTAAAAAAAAAAAAAATACTAACCCCCCGTTTGCTACACCAAACGGCAACCCTTATCCCTCAAAACGACCCCACCTCTTATCCTCCACGACACCCTCTGTCTTCCCTTTTGCGGGTCCGTTTGGTTTTCATTCAGATCACTAAAAAGACTTTTAAAAAAAAATTTGAAGTTTCCAATTTTTTTAATAAATTTATTTAAAAATTCATTTTCAAATGTAGATGAATGTGCTTTTGATCAATTTATAATGATAAAACTTTTAAAAAGTGAGGTATTATTTAATTATATTACTTCAAGTTTAATTTCTTATTCTTTTATTTAAAAAATAGTTAATTTTTAAAAATATAATTATCATTTAAATAATAATAATAATTAGATATTAAATTTTTAAAATTATAAATTAAATAATTAATCATGTTAATTTTTTTATTAATGTATAATAAAAATTATAAATCTTTATCACATTTTTTAAAATTATAAATTAAAAAAGTACAAATAATTTGAGATCAATTTTTAGCATAGATTAAATTTTATGTTATTTAAAATATTTATTTCACTTTTTAAATATTTCAAATATATTACATTTGTGTAATAAAATTATAAATCATCATAAATTAATATCTTTTTTTATAATTATATATTCAAAAATACATTTTATTATCATAATTTAAAAAAATTTTAGTTTACTAAATTAACTTTTGAAAAAAATATATCTAAATATAAATTTTATTACAACAACTGATTTTCTCTAAATTAATTTTTATCAAGTGAATTTTTGACAAACTAAAAACTAAACACACACTGCATCTCTATGACATTCACTTTTGATCCATTGCATTAAGTCAATATATATTTTTTGTAACTAGATTGATTATTAAATTGATGAGAACATAAAATTACTATTCATCATTTTGATTTTAATTGAATTGAATCCATTGATAATTATTATTGAATATATATTAAAATTGCATTAAATTGTGTTTGCTATTAGGAAAAAAAAAGCAAAGGATATATAATTTATAAATTATATGAAAAAAAACACTTTTTTTTTGCCAAATGTGAAAAAACACTATTGAATGAAAAGAACTGATCAAATTAATGCCTTTATTGTTGGTCAAAAAATACCTTTATTATTTTTACTTTTTCTTAAGTCTTCTACTGTTCAACTTCACATTTTAATTTTTGCTTTACATTTTCTCATGCCTTCTTTAAGCATTTCGTATGGAAATTTTTAGTATTTTTGACTTTATGTTATGCCCGTCAACGTTCTTAAGTTTTTTTTTTTTTTCCCAGTCAATGTTCTTAAGTTGAAAATACTGAATTTTGTTGTAATGCGTGATGAAAAGTAAAAAATATTTTAAAAAATAAATATGAAAACTGAAAGCGAGATTAAAGGAAAAAAAAAAGTGTTAGCCAAGCCCCTTGAAACTTAGAGCATATTCTATTCGGTTTTTTTGTTGTTATAAGATGCAATTTTGAAAGTTTTATGCTTTAATTTATGAAATATCTGGTGGCATGTTACAATTGATAATGTGTTTATTGCAAAATACCTCTAACAAAAAAAAATTACTCCCTCCATTAAAAAATATAATATATCCTTAACTAAATATTATTCCCAGTAAAATAATTATTTATTTTTAAATTAATATCATCTTTTCATATTTAATAGGGTGTTTCACTCTAAAATCAATATAAAATAATTTATTTATTCAGGACACTTTTAAAAAAAGTATAATGATTACATCTTGAAACATTAAAAATATTTTATATTTTTAAATGAAGAGAACTCAATTTCCATTAATTTGGTTCATTCTCTATTAAAAAATTAATTATATTTTGAAAGATTGAAATGTTTTAATAGCATTAATCAATTGCATTAGTTTATGTAAATTCGTTTAAAATGATTCATAGTAGCAATTGGATGAAGTATCACATATTGATTAATATGCAATTGACATATTTTTCTTTATACTTTTTTTATATCCATATTTTCTGTATACTCCCTCATTCCAGAATTATAGGTGTTCAATTTGTATCTTTTCTAATTGGCTCAGTTCTGTCTAGGTCATATAAGGACGGGTTTCATTCAGACTTAAAAATAATCGAGATGAGACAGGACAAGGGATTACCCGCGAGATGTCCCATCTTGTCCTGTATCAAATATTATATAGATATATATTATTTTTATTTTAAAAATATATATTAAATATATTAATATAATTTATACTTATATTAATTATAATTTCAATGCTTGATATTCTTATTTAAAATTAAAAACTTTTTATATTAATAATTTTAATTATATAGAATAAGCAGTACATGTTAATGTTTTTCTTTACAATATATTAATTATATTAATGTAACTTATTATTATACCTACTTATTTAATAATTTTTATTTATATCGTATTTCTTATTTTATTTTTAAAAGAGTAACTATCTTAACATATTTCAACTAAAGAAAAAGAACAATAACTTGTGTTGTGTTGGACTTATCTATTATTGTTATTCTTATAGCCTAAAAATTACTTATATTATTATCATAATGTAATATGTCTCGTGTATACTTGACTTTAACTTGTACATTTGTAGCTTTGATTGACGTAATTCAATAATTATTATGATTTTTGTACTTATATTGTTTTAATTTTAAACTTAATAAGTTATGTAATTTAAAATTTTAATTAATGAATATTATTATTTTAGCTTTTCTCTCACTTTGTATGCTTTAGCGGGACAGCAAGACACAACAGAATATGAGACAAAAATTTTAATCCTGATAATTTTTTGGAACAGGACATAGAATAAGAGTGTCTTGGTCATGTCCCATCTTATAAACACCTAGCAACGCTATTCAAAATTGAGGTTCTTTTAGAAGAAAATTTTTGTTTTATTTTACATGATCTTTAAAATGTTAAAGACAATGCTTATTGTTACTCTTTTAACTATCCCTTTAAAAAAAAATTATTGCATCATTTATAAATACACTTATTTCTTTGTTTCCTTTATATAAGATACAAAATGAATTAAGACAAAATTTAAAAATATAAAATATACTCTGTATTAAAAAAAGTAATACTTCTGATTTTTATTTTTAATTATCTTATTTTATCAGCTCATAGTTGTGGGAAAAAAAATTAAGATCCAGAAATTCTTAATATTATTCCATCTAAATTTTAATTAAAAATTTTCTTAAAAATATTTTCATCACCTCGTGATAATATTATAATATAGTCAAGTTCTTTGACAATTATATAAGTTTTGAATATCTTTATTTTCATCACCTCGTGACTGAAAAGAAATGATCGAGTTAATGCCTCCATTATTTTTACATTTTTTAAGTCTTCTACTTTTCAGCTTCACGTTTTAATTTTTGCTTTACAATTTCTCATGCCTTCTTTAGACCTTCCGTACAGAAAATTATATTATTCTTGACTTTAAGAGTTTAAGTTATGGCCTTCGATATTCTGAAGTTGAAAATAGTATATTTTGTTGCAGTGCATGGTGAAAAGTAAAAACATTTTAAAACCAAAATAAAAATGAAAACTGAAAGGAAGAAAAAAAAAGAAAAAAAAGTGTTAGCCAAACCCTTGAATCTTAGAGTACATTCTAATCGTTTTTTATTATAAGATACAATGTTGAAAGTTTTATGCTTCAATTTATAAAACATCTGGCGGAATGTTAATATCGATAATGTCTTTATTGCAAAATACCTCAGACAAAATAATTACTCAATTCCCATTAAGCTGGTTCATTCTCTCTCTCTCCTCTCTCTCTCTCTCTATATATATATATATATATATAAATCAATTATATTTTGAAAGATTGAAATGTTTTAGGAGCATTAACTAATTGCATTAGTCTATGTAAATTTGTTTAAAATGACTTGTAGTAGTAATTGGATGAAGTATCATATATTGATTAATATGCAATTGACATATTTTCTATATACTCCCTCACTCTAGAATCTAGGTTCTTTTAGAAGAAAATTTTTGTTTGAAAAAATTAATTATTAGTTTTTATAGTTTTAACCCAATTATAACTCAGTTCTTAAAATTTGACTCGTTATAACTCAATTTCTAAATTTTTGATTCGGTTGTAAATCAATCCCTAAACTTTACCTCTTACAATTTAGTTCCTGAAATTTCAATTTCTTAAATATTAGTCTCTATAATTTTAAAAATAAAATTATAAAAATTAAAAATATTTTAAAATTTTTTACTAATATTTTAAATTACTAAACCCTTTTAATATTTATAAGTACTAAAAGTTCAAAATATTTTTAATTTTGTAATTTTATTTTTTAAAAATATAGGGACCGATATTTAAGAGGTTGAAACTTCAGGGACTAAATTATAAAAAATAAAGTTTAAGGATTGATTTACAAATGAGTCAAAATTTCATAGATTGAGTTATAATGAGCCAAAATTTAAAAACTGAGTTACAACTAAGTTAAAATTATAAAAATCAAATGATTAATTTTTTTTATTTTTCATGTTCTTTAAAAATTTAAATACAATGTTTATTGTTACTCTTTCCACCATTCCTCTATTTTTTTTAATTTTAATGCGTCATTTATAAATACACTTATTTCTTTGTTTGCTTTATATAAAACACGAAATGAATTAAGAAAAAATTTTAAAATATAAAATATACTCTGTATTAAAAAAATTAATACTTCTGAATTTTTGTTTAATTATCTTATTTTATCAGCTCATAGTTATAGAAAAAAAAATTTAAGATCCAGAAATTCTTAGTATTATTCTATCTAAATTTTAATTAAAAATTTTCATCACCCGTGATAACATAGTCAAGTTCTTTGAAAATGATTTAAGTTTTGAATACCTTTATTTTCATCACCTCGTGACTGAAAAGAAACAATCGAGTTAATACCTTTATTATTTTTACTTTTGTTGAAGTCTTCTACTTTTCAGCTTCACGTTTTCACTTTTGCTTTACATTTTCCAGAGCCTTCTTTAAACCTTCCTTACGTATTTTTTTGGTGTTTGGTAAGTTTTTGTTTTTTGTTTTTGAGTGTTTATTTTGAATTTGACTATTAGTGTTTGTATTATTTTCTTTTAATGATTAATAATATTTTTTTTGGATAAAAAAACCTTCTTTATGTAAAATTATATTATTTTTGACTTGAAGTTATGCTTGTCAATATTCTTAAGTTAAACATACAGTATTTTATTGTAGTGTGCATTATGAATAGTAAAAACATTTTAAAAACAAAATAAATATGAAAACTGAAAGGAATCTAGGTTCTTTTAGAAGAAAATTTTTGTTTTATTTTGCATGTTCTTTAAAAAGTTAAATACAATGTTTATTGTTACCCTTTCCACTATGCCTCTTTTTTTTTTATAATTTTAATGCGTCATTTATAAATACACTTATTTCTTTGTTTGCTTTATATAAAATACAAAATGAACTAAGAAAAAAATTTAAAAATATAAAATATACTCCTTTGAGTGATCCGAGACATGTAACTTTTCAATGTCCCTTCGGGAACGTCCGACAAAATCTTACATTTCAATTGCTCTGTATTAAAAAATTAATATTACTGATTTTTATTCATAAGAATCTTATTTTATCAGCTCATAGTTATGGAAAAAAATTTGAAGATCCAGAAATTCTTAATATTATTCTGTCTAAATTTTAATTAAAATTTTTCATAAAAACATTTTCATCACCTCATGATGATATTATTATATAGTCAACTTCTTCAAAGCTTAAAATATAATTTAAGTTTTAAATTGTTGCTTTTTTTAAGATCATATTTGATTGTTAGAAAGAATAAGAATGTGATTTATTGAAAAAATAAAATAAAAATAAATTAAATTATTATTTTTCTATATAATCATGATAAAATTTGATATTATATATCATAAATATGAGAATTATTATACTCTTTAAAAATTTTATTAATCATAACTTTTAATTTCATAAACTAAATCATCATTTTTCCTTATAAATAGATTCCTCAACATTTTGATGATTTTATTTATACTTTTATTTTTTTTAATATATTCCATTCTTTTGTACTAATCAACCTTAGTAGCAGTACTATCTCCCTCTTCTTATAAAAATTTGAAGTTTAAAACTAGCATTTACATGCTTACGTGTATAGGTGGATTTGTACGTCTTTTTTTATTGGGGGGGGGGGGAGGGCTGCACGAGTGGTAAAATTATGTGGAAAAAAATTAAGTTTTAAAATTGGTCAATGGAAGGAAATCCTGTGGATCAGTGGATAGAAATCCTAAAAATTTATTTTATTATAATTATAATTGTAATTTGTGTATGTTCTGTGTATGAGTTGATCCACGTGCCATGCTCGTGCAGACTCACCCTTCTCTCATCAACACACGGTGAAATCACGCTCCTACACGTCACCAGCTCGCATATGCCCCGGCATCTATAAATCTCCCTCTCGGATCCAACCCGCATATCCCTCTTTGTCCATTCCACGTTTCCACATTTCTCTCTCTCTTGTCAAATTTTAAGAAGCTGTGCAGAAATAATCTCTCTAGAATATTCTCCAGAAAATTCCTCCACACTCTCCGTTAAACCCTTCATCGTCGACACCTCTATAAGAAGCGCCTAACCTTCACGGTTTCAGAATTCACATTTCGGACTGAACTTGACTCTCCCGTCACGATATATACAACCCAATACAATTCTTAAATCGTTCATCTGGGTACAGAGCTTTTGCTTTCGCTCTGTTATAGGCACAGTTGGGTTTTAATTGTCTTTGCAGCTCGAATCAATGGTGGATCTCACGAGAAAGAAGCGGGTCACAGACCCTCTTGACGACGACGCCAAGGCTCGTCTCGTCGGAGATTATCACCGGCAATTTAGTTACGGGAGCAGCGGAAGCGAACATTCCGGAGATGGCGACGGGGACTCGCTGTGTCTTTCCGAGCTCGTGCTCGATTTCCTGGAGGACAACGAGGTTAAGTGTAAGTCGGAGACTAATGAGTTGGACCCGGATCGGGTCGACGTAGAGGACGATGGATCGGAGCTGATTGACGATATGATACGAAGATTGAGTGTCGCCAACAACATGGATTCTTACCAGAAGCTGCTTCTCACGCACGTTTCAGAGGCGGTGGAGGAATTTGAGTTTCTTCGGGGAAACGTTTCTGTGTTCCTGAGAAATGTGATGGGGTTTCTGAGAGAGAAAGGACACAATGCAGCGATATGCAAGACCAGGTGGGATTCATCCAGTGGAGTTACCGCCGGTAACTACGACTTCATTGACGTGATCCAATCTGGTTCATCATCGTGGCAGAGCAGGTACTTCGTTGACATCGATTTCGCCGCCCAGTTCGAGATTGCTCGGCCGACTTGCAAGTACTCGGAGATTCTTTCCTCTCTTCCCAGCATCTTCGTCGGCACGGCGGAGGAGCTAAAACGCATCGTTCAGGCCATGTGCAACGCTGCAAAGAGATGCTTTCGGAGCAGAGGACTCTCTGTTCCGCCCTGGAGGAAAAACCGATACATGCAGAAAAAGTGGTTCGCGCCGTATCGCCGAACCACGAACCCGGTTCAGGCAAACACCATTCCGGTCGTCGTTCCTGCCATGACCGGCGCAAATTGCAGATTGGTTGGTTTCGACGACGTGTGTTCAGAAGCCAGACACGGCGGCGTTTTTGTCCCGACGAGATGATAGAATGGCAATTTTTGTAAATATTTTAGGGCCACAGGGCAAATCTGTGAAATCGATGTGCCTTTTGATTTTTGAGGACTTTAATGTTTAAAAAACATTTGAGTGAAATAAAAAATTAATAATAGTGAGTGGATAATTCATAATTATTACTTGGGCAGTGCATGCGGCGAATCCAAATCGTTTGTTAAGCGGCGAACGGGAGGCTGGATCACATGCAAACGCGACCATTATTAGAATTTAGAAACTCCCAGACGTGTCTCGATTCGTCCAACTCATGATTGTTTTGGATGATCGTAAACGGACAAAGAGACTGGGATCCACAGGACCAGTGGAGCCAGATATATATATTTATTTTTGGGGAAAAAAGCCTGAGATGAATGTGATTGGATGGTAGTGGATGACGTGGCAGAATTATATGTACACACATATATAGGCCAATGGCAATAAAGACATAATTATATTTTATTTTCGATGTGCCCAATGGTATCCAAGGGCATTAGATGGGAGAAATTTTAAGGTAAATTAGAGCATCATATTATTTATAATCTATTTAATAAAAATATAATATTTAAATATTATTAAATATAAATTAATTTTAATATTAATAATATTAAAGGAAATATAAAAAATTAAATTTATATTCTGTTATAAAAATAAAATTAATTAAAATATTACATAAAATTTTATTTAAATTATTTAAAATATTTTAATTAAATAAATTTGTAATGTGATATACTTGATTCACCTAATTATTCCTCTCCTGGTGATGGTTCGGTTAGTGGGTAAGGAGAGAACAGCTGTCAGATGTGGGGCCCGGTCTACGATTTTTGTATGTCTCCTCCATTAAAGTGGCCCCCAGGAAAGTAAAAGTTGGGAGTGGTTAAATTTTTTTTTTTTTTTGAGTGCATAGTTGGATAATATTTAGTGGCAAGATAAGGATTTTTGTTTAACATTTTGATAATGATAAGTACCATATGTTCTTCTAATTAAGCCGAGTGAAGAACAATATATGCCCTCGAATATAATATGATGTAGACATGTAGCATCTTATCCTATCTTATCTTATTTTATATATAATAAAATATAAAGTTTTTCACTATTCATGAACAGTAGAATGAATGGCGATACTGGAGCCGATAATTTTTTTTAAATGTAATGACTTTTTTTTTTAACATTTTTATGTTTATTGATAGTGGGGGCCACATTAACTCATATTTTTTTACTTTATTTTATGCTCTCAATGTTTTTTGTTAATGAGTCTTGTAGTTAGATATCATGATATATAAATATAAATATGATAAGAATAATTTATAATAATAATGATTATTCAAAAAATAATTGTATGATATGATACTCCATAATGAAGAGTGTGTTAATATACTAACAAAATAAGCTATTTAGAGGGTTATATGGTTATGATATTGCTGATATTAAGTATACAGTTGCTGAGAATTACTTCAATTCAATTAATTTTTTAAAAAATTTTAAAAAATGAACCCATAAACACCCTAACATTTATTTCCTATAAATGATACCAAAATAACCTATCTAAAATTCACTTATAAAAATTTAAAATAATATATATTTAATATTTAATTTAATTAGTAAAACCATATCTAAGGACCTACTAAGAAACTTATTCACATACAAAAAATAATAACAAATCCTATTAAAAAAAATCCATATTTCCTTTTTCTATGTGAATAAATTTTTTATCAAATTTTTAAACATGATTATCTCAATTAAATTTCTATAAAAAAAATTAACAACACACCCTTGCTCCCCTGCATCGGAGGAGGTTAAATCTAATTTATTTTTTGGAGGAAACTTACATGCTTTAACATTAACATTATGTACTTTATATACATTTTTTTTAATTAAATCATACTCCCTCCCAAAGTATAAACAGCTTCTAGCAAAATTAACATACTAATAAAGTTTAAATTTTCATAAAAATATATATTATTTTCTCTTTTTACTCTAGCTTCAAGAACCAATGTACTTTATGATGAAGGAAGGATGTATTTATACAAATATATAGGTTAATAATGCAAGGAATAAAATGGAAATTTTTTTTTTACATGTACTAGGTTTTATATTTTTTGAACCAAGATTAACTAAAAAGAAATATTTATATTTTAAACTGGAGAGAGTAATTAATGTTGAAGTATAAATAATATAAATTACAAGACTATGTTATAAAATAAATAATATATAGAAAATATATTGTATAGATCTTGATTTGATTGAAAGCATGTAGTTTCAATATATAAGGCTAAGTATATGAATTTTTTTCTCATTTTTACTTGTCTTTCTATAAAAGGACAGCGAGTTTATTAAATTATTAAGTGGAAATGGATAAAATCAATTACATATCATTGTCTATATACAAACATGAATTAAAATATAGTATGATGAATTGACAAGTTTAATTAATCCAGGGTCAGCTTTTGCTCAACTTATTTGACCAAACCAGCTAACAACATTCAACAAGTTTAATTTGTTTAGTAGGAAGAGGTTGTGGAGTCAAACCCTCGAAAATGTCTGATATGTGGATATAATGATATGCACAGATGGCTAGCTGATAAATAATCACTTATCCTATAAAATCATTTTAACATTCATTTAGTTTGTTGTAATAATTAATATATATTATTTTATGTCATAAAATTATAATTATATTTCAAAACCTTTGTTTGGTTTCATTATATTAAAACTTGCAATATAAATAATAAAATATAAAGAATTGCAATATTCACAGATTATGAATAATGTGGCTCGATTTTTTCAACAGAGAAACATGTTTAATTGGTTGAAAGAATAATATGATTTCATATATGATAGCATGGATGTTCAGTAAATAACTAGTTGAACAATTGATACTTCTGTTCAATGATAAAACGAATTAAAAATTAGGACACAATCATATAACCTAAATAATCTTGTGAAGCATTTCACTAAAATACAAAATTAATATCCAAAAAGTGAGTATAAAAATGAATGATGACACAAAATCATATAAATCTAAGTTTAAAGTGTCATTTTGTTTAAAATTAAAAAATAGCTTTAATTAAATTTAACATTTGAGTTGTTGGAGAATCTTAAGTTAATTATAAAGGTTTTGTTAGAAAAAATATATTTTTAATTTTTCATAAGTTATTTCAAATAGCTTATCAAATATATCCTTAATGTGTTATAGCCAAAAAAAAAAAATCCTTAATTAACTCTCCTTACAATTCTTTTTTTTTTTAAATTAAAGGTGCATGTACTGATTACTTAGAGATATAGGCGGGAATGAATTCACAACCTTACATTTATAAAAAAACTTACATGCTCCTAAATTACAAGGTCACTGGTGCTCTCCTAACAATTTTGTCAACAATTTTCTCATGTTTAGCTTAATTAAAATCTTTTTTTAATTTTAAACAAATTGATCCTAAGTTTTCTTGTTATCCTGATTGGATTGGGATCCATGTGATTTAAATCCATTCACTCAATTAATGTCTTGATTATGGTTATTATATTTCATCAAAGTTTGAAAATTATTGTGATAATTTTTTTATTCAAAAATTTAGAACAATTCTTACCATTGAAACACTCCTCACATATACGTTCTCCTTTCCAAAAATTTATATTGACTTGATTTTCCATTCAACCTAAGAATAAAATTTTTGACAATCATTTGATTAAATTAATGATTATTATCGTGTCACATGAAATATTTATTGAGTAAATGAATTTGTCACACTTTCCAAATCTAAACCCACCATATTTTGGCAATTGAAAATTTTTCTCCAAAAAACCAATAGCTTGTTGGAAGAAAGATAAAATTTCTATGCAATTTTTTTAAAAAATAAAGTTTCTACTTCAAGGAGTAGTTCAAATTGACTAAGAAACTAAACTTTGAATAAAAAGAACAGTATGAATTTTGCCAAAGATTCTAGGAAAAATAGTAACTAAGGACCGTTAGAAAAAATTGATATCAATTAAAGATTGGTTTTTATCAAAACTCAAATAAAAAATAAATTTAAATAGACTGTTATTAATTTAAAATAAATTATTATTAAAATTTGAGTGGATATTTATTGATAAAAGACTAACTAACATTAACAAATATTCATTTAAATTTTGACAACAAGTAATTTTTAATTGATATAAATTTCCTCCAAACTCCTCGATAGATATTTTCCAAACATTCTAAATGAACAACATGTGGCATTGTGTCATGTTTATAGGATAACGTTCAAAGAAGTTGGGATCACCATATGAGTCATGTTGATGGCAACATATCTTTAATTGTACTCATCCTTCTTTAATCAACTTTGGATCTTTCTAGAGTTTTTTCACAAGTAACTTGGCTCTTATCTAAAGCCCTCATATGGTTATGATTATGATATAGGTTGGCCAAAAAAATATGGTTATGAAAAGAATAATGGGAACAAAAAAATAGCGTTAAAATTACAACTAAACTTTATGCATTTAGCCAATATGGTAATGTCTCTAATTAAATAAAGATTTGTTGTTGATATAATGTGGGGCAAAGTTATTTTTAAGAGTTATTCACATTTATACTTACATAAAAATGTCATGCTTCTATAAAAGTGTTCGATTTATTTTTTTGGGACCACAAAGTATTAGGTTAACATTTACAAAAATCACATCCAAAAGTTGGGTACGTTACTTGGAGCAAAATGGTTTACATTTAAAAAGCGACACGTATCCTTTCATTTCAAATTGAAAAACCAACAAACTAAATAATGAATATATATTTTTTTAAGAAAAGTATGAAATTTATGAGTGGAATTCCAAAATATATCCAAATTTCATGGAAAGAACAACGTGGGAGTTGGGTCATATGAATTGGATAAGACTCATGAGTTGGGAGTGGGACCATTGATATGAAATCAGATAGAAGGGCGATAAGGTTCAAATATTTGAGCACCAGTCCCAAATGCAGAAATAAAACTTATAGGAGATCACGATCCTGTAGCGACAATGTATTTTTAGAGAAAATTATAAAATACCCTTGTTTTTTCTACACTGATATGTTGAAATCATTCATAAATCTTCAATAATCTGTACTTTGGAAATGAGTGCAAATAAGAAAAAAGGAACATTTTAATAATTTTGCTTAAATATATATTGTCCGACCATGGTCTAATACAAATGCAGGCTTAATTTCTGAATTTGGGGTTATGCTTCTTGGTCATTATAGCCAAGTTTCCCTAAATGATATTGGTGTCAACAAAAATAATTTATCGGCGAAAATTTCATTGTGTTCATTATTCAATGTCAAAACATGGGTCATGAAATAGGACAGATCATGAATCAAAATTAGAGGAGTTGATTTTTTTTTTAAATTAGAGGAACAAGCACTAACAACATGAATTACAAATAGAATTGAACCCACAGCGTTCTACTTGTTTTAAAAAAATTATATGTTACTAGTCTATAATGCTATTGTCAAATTTTGGAGCTTTTGATTCTACTTATACACTAGATAATATAATATTTTTATGGCAAAAAAAAAAGGATTTGGCATTGTTGGTTGGAATAAATGGTAATTCTCTCCTGAACTATAAAAAAGAACTAAAAGAATTATAGAAAAAACCTAAAAAATCATAGACAATAAACTTTAACTTTAATTTAACAAATGTTAAATTACATAAAAGGACGGAGAAATTTTTTTGGTCTTTTTTTGTAATTCATTTGTCTTTGTCTATAATTTTAGATCATTTTTTTGTAATTTGCTTAGTAATTTTCTATTAGTTTCTAGGTTTTTTTTTTGTAATTTTATGGTCAACTATTGGTTAACATTTTTATTAATGGCAAAGACAATATTGCAATGTGTTCAAAAGTTAAAGAGTAACATTTAATCACAAATGAGTTCAGGGCCTTAGACGTTTTTAAACTTATAGTTTAAGAGTTAATTGTTCTTTAATCCTTGTTAATTTTCAGTATTTTTTTAACAATAAATTTTCACTTATATCCTTCTTGTGGGCTTCACATTTTCTTATGTAATATTTTTTTAATTTTCTTGATAAAAATAAAA
The DNA here is from genome assembly GCF_029017545.1 of Prosopis cineraria. Classification (NCBI taxonomy): domain Eukaryota; kingdom Viridiplantae; phylum Streptophyta; class Magnoliopsida; order Fabales; family Fabaceae; genus Prosopis; species Prosopis cineraria. Next base: position 65,967 of record NW_026555433.1, read on the forward strand.
CCACTTTTTATATTTTTGTAGGTTCCTTCCTTTCATGTGACATATTTATTTCATTAATTTTTAAAATAACGTCAATTAAAAATTTCAATCTGAAATATGACTTTAACTTACTAAAAATATGTATTCTTAATTAAAATATATAATCTTAATTGACAAAAATACAATCCTGTGACACCCAAGAAAATATAATCTTGATCTTTCAATTATTAAAGTAAACGTAAATTTTCCCTTTTTGAATAATTAATTAAATAAATTAATCTTACACTTTCTTAAAATAAGTATAAATTTATCAAAATAAAATTAGTATTAGACAAATTTGAGTGGGGATAAATGATAAAAACTCATCCAGGTCCCAGCTATTTCCGTGAGTTGGACTCTAGCCCGTAATGAAGTTGTTTTTGGGTTAGGCTCAACTTGGTTGACTAAGCCCAAGCCCATGATCTATTCGTACAATTTCTACAATTTTTTTTTGGGCTGCCATTTCATTTAACGATAATTGACCTGTGATAAATTTTAAATCCAAAATAAAGTTATGTTTGAGATTCTATTTTAAGAAAATGACATTCAAGAAACACGATCTTACCAATAAAACATAAGCGAAGATTTCTTTCGGTAGATAAATGTTGGAAATAATTTTCTCTATCCCAGTTTATAAGAATTTTTAATAAAATTACGTATGTCATAGGATTTATTAAATATATTTTACAATCTTATTTTTTAAAACATAAATATAAATTTTTAAAAATGATCATCATTTGATATAACTATTTGTGAGACATTAAAAGGAGCAAGAATATAGTAAGAAAGGAAGGGTAATATTGGAACAAGAATAATTAATAATAAAATATCATTTTTGTTAAAGTATCTTATATTTTAGAACACCAAGTTATATCCATAAATGTTTTATAAACTTGGCCAAAGGGAGCAGTCACCACTAAGATGTGTAGTTAAAATACTTAAATGTCAAAAGCTTTTTTATTTTTATTTTTATAATGACCACTAAGTAGAAAAATCTTTATATAGAACTAATGTATCACATCATCTATGGTATGTCAAATAAAAATATGCCATGTCAAATGATTGTAAATATAAATTAATTGTCATAGATGATGTGAGAGAGAGAGAGAGAGAGAGAGAGAGAGAGCAAAAAACCACATCATGACTATAAATATAAATTAATTGTAATTAAGGATAATAGAGGGAGAGAACCCAAAAAATTAAGGAGGCACATTTTAAAAAATAAATTTATTAAAAAAATGATATATAAAATTTTATTTAATTGAACTGGTAGAACATGCCATATTTTTATTGAACAAACCATAAATAATATGGTGCAACGAAATCATAGAAAAATTTCTCTAATTAAATAAGTTAAGAATGGAAAATTATGCTCCCGGTTAGCGAGCTATAAATATTTTATTAAATTTTGAGATGGGTCTTGCATTAAGGGGTAGCGGCCATAAAAAAAATGATCTCATAAATAAGAATCAAGTCATTTGATAGTCCATTTTTATGTATAGTTTCCTTTCACTTTCGTCATTTTATTGCTATTCTGTGAAGACTTTACGAATTTAATTTAGGATGTTAAGGGAGTTTTGTTATGTTGAAAGTCCCTTCTTTTAATTAAGCTTTTATTGTCAGTTGATGGGAATTGATTAAACTGATCAATACCTTTTGCTTTCTGTTCAAGTCTCTGGCTGCAAATAAATAATGCTCCTTCCCATCCACGGTATATGATAATGATATTGGTAACTGATTCATGATTTTAAAAAGATTAAAATGTTTATTTGATGCTCTAACTTTTTATAAGATTTTAGTTTTGTGCTGTTAATTTTATAAAATATTTTTTCAATATTTTAAAATTAACATCATTAGTTTTAAATGGTTATTTTTTGTTTCAATTAATGTTGTTTTAAAAAATTAAACTCAATATGTCAATATTAAAAATATCATGTTAATATTTAACAATTTAATATAGAAATTTTTTTGTGGGTTAATGAATAAAATGGTTCTTGAAGTATTGCGCAAAAAGTGTCCTAAACCCTGAACTTTAAAATATGTAAAATGAATCATAAACTTTTAAATTCATAACAAATTAAACCCTGTGATTAACTTTTTATTAACGTTGTTACTGTTCACCATGGGTTCTAATCAAATACTGAAGTGACAGTCCCTTACTAATATATCATTTGTTAATTAGTACCACAAATCCTAAAATATTATGCGAATAACATTTTGGACCTTAAATTTTGAAATTTTAACAAAATACCCCCACCGATTATATATAAAATGTTGACTATTATATAGACGAATTTAGTCTCAGTGTAGTTCACCATGGTGAATGCATTATCGATCGTAGTGAATGACCCATAATTTTATGAAATGACACTTTTTGCCCTTTTTTTCACAATGTTTTTTAAACAGTTAATATTTCATGTTTTTGTATACTTTATAACTATGATTTAATTTTATTTTAAATAATGTTTGTTTATTTAATGGTAAAAACTTGAAATTCTATTAGAAAAGAAGGTTAAATATCAGAGGATTTTAATTAATCGATTAATTTAGGTTTTAAATTTGTTGATGAAATCGTTGGCTTTTATATCTATCGTCTGTAAAATTCTATGATATTTAAACTTATTTTCAAATGAGATCTTATATTTTTACCATTAAATAAATAAATATTTTTAAAATAAGATTAAATCAAAGTTATAAATTACATGAAAATATGAGATACTAATTTTTTAGAAAATATTACAAAAAAGGGGGCAAAAAATGTCATTTAACAAAATTGTGGGTTGTTCATCATGACCAACGATGTGTTCATCATGGTGGATCACATTGAGTCTAATTTGATTCACATAATAGTCAATAATCTATACATAAATGATGGAAATAATTTGCTTAAAATTTTAAAATTCAAGGTTTAGGATGTTATTCGCTTAATAGTGTAGAACCTATGACGCTAATTAACAAATGATACATCAACAAGGGATTATCATGTTAGCATTTATTTAAGTCCACGGTGACCAGTAATGACATTAACAAAAAGATAAATGTAAGGTTTCTTGCTATAAATTTAAAAATTTAGGGTTTATTTTTCACATTTTAAGAGTTCAGGTTTTAGGGCTTTTTTTGCACAATACTTCAGGATCCATTTTGCTCATTAACTCTTTTTTTTATTAATGAAACTAACAATTGAGGTTAAAATAAAGAATTAAAAAGCTATTTTATAAAATTTAAAGACCAATCAAAATATTATGTAAACTTAATCTTTTAATTTTTTTAATTATATCCTTGTTAAATGTCTTATATATGTATCTTAACAATAACAAATGAAATTTCCATTGACATATTTTCAAAAGGAAAAATAGTAGGGATATAATAAAAAAATTATAAAAACACCTCAATACAATATATATTGAACCAAACAATTATAGAAAATGTTTTAAATTTTAGAAGGGGGACTATAATTAATACTATAAAAATGTGTTTTTTTTTTTTTGGTTTGAACATTTCAATTTTGATGTTGTGATCTACATGTCAATTTTGATGTTGAGATCTTCCGTTGTCTTAAAGATGCCACGTACAAATAAATATTTGTTAAGAAAGACAATTTGATGTGCGACACATTGACTCATTGAGGCTGCCGACATGATAAATAGGTCCGATCGGCTAGTTGACATGTATGTCTTTAAAGGAATTTGGATTCTAGTAGTGAATTAAATCTACTTACTTACTGAGTGATTTAGTTATAATCATTTAAAATTTATCAACGCTTGAAAAAATTATAATGATAACTTTTTTAAAAAATTTAAAAAACTCTAATGATAAGAATACTAGCCTTCACATACAATATGTAGAGCCGGGAATAAGGGCCGGGTCGGGCCTGGAGGGCTGGGCCTGAAAGCCCTGTTTAAATAAGGCTTTGGGCTTTGAAAATAATTTTTTTTTTAAGTAATCAGGCTTGAGGGCTTGGCCCTGATAAGCCCTGTAAAATAGGGTTCGGGCCCGGGCTGCCCTTCAAGCTCTGTTATATTATTTTTATTATTATTTTTTTAGTAAAACCGTGTTTGAAATCAATGACCTGCTCACCTGATCCTACACACATTATATTATTATTAATTTTAATTTATTCTAAATTAATTTAATCTATTTAATAAATATCAGTGTATAGTATAAAATTTATGATATTTTTTATTTTCTATAATTATTATGTTTGTATATTTATAAAAAAATGAACTATTTTTTAAATGAAGATTTAAATTTTATTACTAGACTTCTAATGTATGTTATTTAATTTTTAAAAAATTATGATGATTTTAATTTTTTTAATTTTAAAATATTTTAATTTATTTAATAATGTTAATTTTATTTTAATTTTTTATTTTTTAAGAAAGGGTTTGCGGGCCTGGCCCTGAGCCCTGAGTATAAGGACCGAGCTTGAGAAATGAGGGTCAAAATGAGAAACCGGGCTTTAGGGCTCAAAGGGCCAAGCCCATAAGGGCAGGCCCTTAAGGGCCGGGCCCGCCCGTATTTCCAACTCTAACAATATTTTCCTCCAAAAATTTAAATTTAGATTTTTTAAATATTATATAAAACTTTTAATAGTTATCGTTTGATTAAATTAAATATTATTATTATATTACATGAGCTACTTAATAAGTGAATGAATGTGAATGGATACGGGCCTCACTAAGTCAAATCCCTTTGAAAGATGATAAGACAATTGCATGATCAAAACAATTTTATTAAAGGAAAAAGGTAAAGTAACTTACGGTGGTGGAAATATTGCCACGTTTGAATCCAGGTCGCCTCATTAATGCAGCATTACCAATTTTACATGCCGTAATACTAGCCTCATTCATTCACGCATCGAGCCAAGTCCAGGTAATATCATTCATCTAGTACCCGAGATGAGGAAATGGATTTCCCACAAAATTTAATGCAACAACGAGACAATCTTTTTGGGAGGCATCTCAATAACAATGCCATTCTCAATTGAGTTCACATCTTTTTTAGTAAGCCAATGGACATAGGTGATGCCCTCTGAAAAAACAAAAAAAAAAAAGCTTAACCACAAATCAATATCACTATCAAGAAAATTAACACGATGCTTGAATTGCTAGAAATCAGTTTGTCTTTAAGTCAAAGAGGAATTGTAATTGTGTTAACATATAGTTATGAGTTACTCTCTATGATAATTTCTCAAATTCAATCCTTTTCAATCCTAAGACCATAATAGATAAATACTCCATAATTCAATCTCTAAAGAAGAACAAACGTCCCAAGTCACACATAAAATCAGCAATCTTATCCGCTCCTCATTTTAAATGACCCCTTGCACCTTGTATGTGTAAGTTGACCTTGCACAAGCCATTCACATTTAGCTCACTTATCCGTGAGGTGGACGATCCCTCCTACCTTACACTTTGTAATAAGTTAGTAGAATAATTCTTTGTCATACTTAAAGCACAAAATGTGCAAGCTAGTAATCGTCTTAACCAGTTCAAGCAGACTAGGAATAACAACTGTTGAGTATACGATCATTATGATGTTTTCAAAGAGTCCAAATTGTAATATCAAAAAATGTCCAAGAGGAGATCGCAATCATAATAAAATTTACATTTGAGATTCCAATAAAACTAGTCCCTTTTTGTTTGATGCCAAAACCGGTTCCTATCTTAGTAAGTGATAAATCTTCTCCACACTTCTTGGCAATCTTGCAATCTTTATGCATGCATCACGTTTTTATTAGTTAAAAACACATTCTCTCTATTTAGTATTACAAGACACTTTTAAATGTTAACCAATTTAAAGTGTATTTGGATTAAAATTGCAAATTAAAATTACAATAAATGAAGTTTGCACATTAAAATTAGAGCAAACGTCAGTAACTTAATATAATTTATGTTAGATACTTTTATCTTAAAAGTTAATTTGACAAACAGAAACTATTTGAGATGATGAATTTAAGCAAGTTAGATGTATTTGACCGAAAAGAACATGAATTTTATGATAAGTATTTTATTTTTGATTTGGATATTTTAAAAATATTAAGCTTTAATTAAAATTTAAAAAATAAAAAATTCCATATATAATTAAGTATTACTTGTAAACTCTAAAATTCTAAAATAAATTGATAAATTTTAAAATATTAAATTTTTTTTGTTTTAAAATTTTACCCCTAACTAATCTTCCTCTTAGGGAAGGAGACACACACATATCTTCACCTGCAACACTAGATGTCAAGTTGGAGGTTCAACCAAAACTTCTTTTAAGAAGGGAGATGATATTGTCATTAGGATAATTGATCTTTGACATAAAATATAAATTCTAAAAGGCTAAAATAAATTGAAATAATTACAAAATATTAAATTCAAAAAGCTAAAAGCCTGTTTGGATTCAATTCTGAGATCAAATTATGGTTGCAAAAATATCCACACCCTCATTTTACAAACTTCTATTTGGTTTGGAAAACTTCATTTTAGAAAAAGCTGAAATTTCTTTCATTTGCAAAATTTCATTTGGCTCCTTTTCTTTATATATTTATTTGCACATTCAAATTGATTCTCAAAAAAATCATCCAAACAATATTTATTTATCAAAATTAATTTTTAAAATTATCTAAACATGATGTTCTAATAATTAATTTTTTTCTAATCAATTTTTTTTAATTAAAATCCAAACACACCCTAAGATAAATTGATAACCGGGATTTTAGTTCAAAAGCTCTTTTCAAAAGTCAGAATTTTAAACTTCAAATATGAATTTCTCATGTTTAACTAGCTAGCACAAGCGGTTTAAATTTTACTCTATTATTGTATACATTTGTATAGAAATATTGTCTAAGGTTGCTTAGCATTGCATATAGCAAGAGACTTCAATCATTTATTGGATAATACTTTAAAATTTTAACTCAAATTTACTTTCATTTTGGTCCTCCAATCACTTAAATCGGTGGCAGTAATTGTAACGGAAAGATTTTTCTCAGTTGAGTAGTAAAATATTATTCTATTTTAAAGATAGGAAAAAAAAAGAATTGTTTATAAGATAGGATTATCGTTTTAATTTAGTAAAATCTAATTTAGATTTATATTTAAATTATCTTATATTTCAATATATTAAGCACGAATCTAAAGCTCAAGAAAACTCAACCATTCATTAATTAAATAGGCGTTTGATACATATATTAGGAGCGTCATGGGATTTAAGCACTTTATTCTCTGCATGTTCTGTTCTGGTAACTTCTACTCTTCTCTTTCTTCTTCATCCACCTCTGCCCCAACGGACACTTTGTGTTCAAAATCTCATTCCGCATCGTTCTGGTGGTGGTCTGCTAAAGATGGGACTCATAATTTAATTTGTTTGATCCCTTTATGATTGGAGGATTCAGATTTGATTCTCCCATCCTCTCTCTTTCTCAACAGAGTGATTGATCGTGCTGGATGAATTAAACTCGGGTGAATATGTTGTCAAAAACATTATGTTTCTGTTAACTTTTGTCTTAATATTTAAAAAAAAAAACTAAACGTAAAAGTGACTTTTGCAAAGAAGAAAAAAGCCATTGAATATATATATATATATATATATACTCTTTTTATTAAAAAATATAAGAAATTTTTTAAGAAATTAATATTTAAAAATAAAAAACATTTTTAATCTTTTGAGGTATAACATTATCTTTTTTTTAAAAACATACCCGTATTGATAGTGACTTTATATTTTTTATAGAGTGTTTAATAGGAGTAAATATAAAAAGATATGGTTAGTTTGAAGTAGGTGATAACTTTATTAGAAGGTAAAATTCGATTAAAAATGTCGTATATTTTTAATAGAAAGAGTATATATATATATATAATAGTATTCTCTCTAATCCTAATATGTGTCATTTTTTAAAGCCTGTGACCATTGAATAATTCTTATATTTTTTATAACTTTTTTCAATATAACTTATATTTTATAGGGAAAACACAAATCATCAATTTATAATTTCATCTTAGTTTTACTTTTTAATCTTATAATTTTTTGAGTGTCTTTAATCCCATATATTCAAAAAGATTGGGTGACGTTTGTTTTTTAAGTCTATAAATTTTAATTTTTAATATTTTTATTCCTTATAAGGATTGAAAACACTAAAAAACAAGACTAAAAGCAAAAATTGATAAACTATAGGGACCAAAAATTATATTTTCCTTTTTATAACTATACCTTAATTTCATTTATTTTTTTATGGTCCATTAAAATTTTAATTATATTATTATTAAGACGGTAACATAAGGTATTTAATAATGAGAGTATAATTGAAAAGATGGTATATTTAATAAACAAACATTTAACTCTTTACTTTTAAAATGAGACACCTTATTGAAATAAGGGCAAATATGAAAAAAATGACATCAATTTAAAAAAATTAATTAACTTAGTAGTATAATTTAGCTAAAAATGTCTTATATTTTTGAATTAAAAAATTAATTATCAATGAGATATACTCTGTCTGATTCTTATTATAAGACATCTTTTAGAAGAGATCGAGAGTCTTAATAAGGGCACTTAATGATTTATTAATATTTTTTAATATTTTTTATTTAAACTATTAATTATGAGAGACATGAAATGTAAATTTAATATTTTATTTATTATATATATGGGAAAATAAATGTGACTTGAAGTAATTAACTTGACTACACCCTGATGTCGTTAAAGGTATTGTAATTGAGAGAATTAGGGGAGGAGAGAGTGCATCGAATTGGGGCTCTCCCTTGAATAACAAATACAAGCGGGGCTAACTTTTTAACCTCATCCAGCAAGTTGTAGTGCTGTCGGTGGGGAATGAACGGAGGATAAACACATTGTTCAAATCTGACTAGTTGTTCAATTGCAAACGCTGCAGTACTGCCACGCAAACGCAAGGGGTAAGATCCACCAGCAGGCATGGAATAGGATGCAGCAGAAAATATCCTCAAGATTTAGAGTCTCTAGTGCCAAAAACCGAACAAGCCCTCTGCT
>NW_026555434.1:0-74773 GCF_029017545.1 Prosopis cineraria
GTAAATGTATCTCTCATTCATCATCATGTATTGTATTGGTAATTGGGGTTAGGGGTAAAAAGAGAAAACAATAATATTTTTATAAGAATAGAACTTTATTGGTATGCATAGTTTTTCCTAAAAATTGCTTATATTTTGGACATGAGAGAATAATCTTTTAAAGTATGTATATTTAATATGAGTAAAGTTAAAAACTTATTAAATTTTTTGACAGAGTTAATGAATTCTAACATTTTTTTTTATTTTGGTAAAAATATTTGAAATGGCTTACTCCCCCATCCACATATATATAAATATATAACATTTTTTAAAGAACATACTAATATTAGTTTTTTTATTTAGTTGAAATCAAATAAAATCATAATAATCTTTTAATTTTGCCCCTAATAATAGTACAATTAATATCACGACAGTGAGTAAATATCCTCTTTCATTTTTTAAGATAATAAAAAATTATCTAATTATTTAAAAATATCTTTAACACCTTTTTATTGTTGAGATAAAATACACTTTTAGGAAATACCCTACACATAAAAACATATATAATATAAATAGGATTAGATAGAGCATTATTTAACATGACAAGGCTATTGGCCAAAAAAAAAAACATGACAAGGGCTGAAAAATAGTTAAGAATTGTGATTTCCAAAAAAAAAACAATTACTATAAAATTTTAAAAGAATCCTTGATTAAGGTCTCTACTCTCATTCCAACCTTAATTATTAATTTATTATGTAAATTAAATTATTCACATATTGGGAATTGGCATATCACTTCCGTTTATCAAGCACGAGGGTTGGAAGGTCATGCCAACGTTGAATAGACGTCACCTTACGCACGAGAGGATTATTCTTCATTATTCATATCATGTATTTTTCCGTTTTAAATTATAAAATATTTTTAAATAAAATTTTATATATTAATAAAGTTTATTAAATATATTTAATAACTTTATTTTTTTAAGATAAAAATATAAATTTTTAAAAATATTTTTTATTTAATATTTCATTGATAAAAAAATATTGAAGAGAGAGAATATATGGGAAGGATAATATTAAAAAATTATTATTAATGAAACTTTATTTTTATTAAAATATCTTATATTTTAAAAAGTTAATTTTTTTTAAAAAATACCTTATAATTTAAGCTGAAAGAATTATCTTGAATTTGAAAATATTTTTTTTAGTTTTTTAATAGTGCTGCTTTCCCAATAACTCTGTGCTCTGACACGCATCTTATTTATAATACGGTTAAGTTTTCCCCCCTTGAACTGTTCTATGAAAAGTATGCGTGTCTTAATCCATTTGCATTTATAATTTTACTTTTAAAATAATTAAAATTGCTACTTTTGACATCAAATGCTCCAATGTTAACTATGATTAAACTTTGTTCTATCATGTTAAGTGAATTTAAATTAAGATATATTTTTTTTTAAACTTTTTTTAATTAGGAACACTCAATATTTTAAATTATTTGCTTTGTAACAATTGTATCTTTAAATAATTCAAAAATATTGTAAAAATATATTTCCTTTAAATTCACTTTATATGACAGGTGGGGTTTAAGTCAATTAAAGTCCCAACAAGCGTTCATATGATTAATGTTAGGGTATTTAATATCAAAACAAATATATTATATTTTAATCATTACTTTAAAGTAAAATAGTTATGACAAATAATTTATGGAACTTAGTACTTCTCAAAGAATAATTTAATCAAAAAAATAAATTATAATTCTTTATATGTTACCTTTTCTTTTAACACCAAAAATAGAAAACAATTACTTTCTTTTTTTTAAGACCTTTCTCATTCAAAGATTACTCTAGTAAGTTGTCGTTCAAAGATTACAATATGGCTTTACGTATCATACTCTTGGGTTTTTTAGCACCTTACATATTTAAAAAAAAGTTAATTTTTTTTATATCATAATAAGATGATATGTACTTTATTTTTATTTTTAACTTTAAATAATGATACATCTATATTAAATATCTTCATGCTAATTAAGAAATAGTAAAATTAAAAAAATAGTTTAATTATTACAAAATATGCTACATTTTGAATCAAAATTACCTCTAAAAGTTGCTCTACAAATAGAACTGGAGGGAGTAGTATACTTCTCTTATTCTATTTACATAATACCTCATTTTTATTTTTATTTTTATTTTTTGTTCCTATTAATCATGAGACATGTTATTAAATATTAGAATATTTTATTGTTAGTGCATGTATATTTAATAGACATAAAATTAAAATCTTGTTAAATTTTTAAATAGAGTTAATGATGTTTAAGTTTTTTTTTTTATCGTGATGATAATGTTAAAAGTGACTAATAAATTGGATCAAAAGAAATATTCAATAATTTTCTATTTACTAATAGCTTAATACAGCCTAATCATGAGGTAATTAACTTTAGGAGAATAGTTTTTGGTCTCTCCAAAAAAAGAATTATTAACACCTTCATTCATATGTTTTTGGGAAAAAATACTCCCTGGAATCTCAAATATATATTCTCCCTTCCATTTATAAGATAGAGGGTGAAAATTTTTGCCCTATTTATAAGTTATATAATTAAATTTTTATTTTAATTTCTCATTTTACCGTCTATTAAAGTATTGTTAAATATGTATATTTGACAGGGACAAAGTTAAAACTCATTAGGCAAAGTTCACAATCTTTAAGATTTAATTTTTTTTAATTTAATAAAATATATTGAAAGCGACTTATTAATAGTACTATAAAAGTATGAGTAATTGATAACTATCTTGATGAAATTAATCAAGGAAGACGATTAAAATGATTAAATATATTAAATTTGTCTCAGAGTATTTTTTATTGAAAAGCACTGTAATTAAGTGCTCCCTCCAATCTTAAATATGACTTTTTTTTAAAGTGTTACTATTATATATCTTTGATGAGCAACTGCAAAAATTTATCTGTTTAAACACCGAATGAATCTCAAGCGAAGAAAAAGTCACATTCCCATATGCTAATGAAGATCAGATTTGCAGAGATAAGGATAATAGCAATGGGGAAGTGTAAGGACATTGGATTTAGGATAAGACGACAAGGTGCTTCAAAATATTTTACGTTTATCACATGTCCTCCTTTGTCCCATCTAGAAGACTAGAAACACTACCTTGTGGTCCTCTTTCATAAATGTCCCACTTATCACATATTCAAGATCCATCTCCAGATGTACTCTCTCTGTCTTTTAAGTTTCACAAATACTACTATTTTTTTTTAATACTACTACATTTTTAATTACCCCTTGATCTGTTCATGAATGAGTATGATTTCATATTTCCTTTCTGCTTCATGTCAATCACACATGGCTCCATCGGCAGCGATATTCTGAAAAAGCGCTGATGATTGGATATATTGAGTTAAAAGATGATGAAGCACGGCTGAAGAAAAATAATAATAATAATAATTGAAAATCCGATAAGCAAGAAAATTTGGAAGAAAACAAAGGACTTGGGCCTAATATATATATATATATATTATTATTTTTACCCTTTCTTTTGTTGCAGAATTCCTTCACCATGCAAATTCTGTGTGACATGATTTTCTTTAATCGTGAAGCATAAGGTCTAATGAGTTAGGTTTTAATTTCATTAGGGATAATATCATGTGGTTCAGAAATTATTTATATCGAGATATTGTATGCTTTCTAATTAAACTTAAGTACTAATAAAATTCTCATATATATTAAAGTGCTCACTTTTTTTTTTTTAAATGTGCGACAGTTCTGGTTACTCTTTCTGTTGGGAAGAGCTTTGTGTGTTTAGGCTATGCTGCAACTTGAGAGAGAGAGAGAGAGAGATATGGGACGTGCATCATGAAACCTACAAGACTTGCGCTCTCCAATTTTATATTTTAATTTTTATATTTATTTTTCTGTATTGATCTCTGAAGGCGTGCTTTAATTTTTCTATTATTACTTCCAATTACATTAATGTTTGAGGGATGTGTGTGGTTGTTCATTCATTGAGTGATTTCTTGGATCATCTTTGATTAATTCTCTGATTTTTTGGAAAAAAAAATATGCATTTTCAAATGGGGATCAATTATTATACTAGTATACTCTCTTTGAACCACAATATAAGTTATCTTCAATTAATTTATTTTCTTAACAAGGGTTTATTAAAATATTTTTTCTAAAATTTTCATCATATTTTCAATCATGCTCTTGATTGTAATAAATTTAATATTTAATTTATTCAAAAATTGTAATTAATTACTCAATAAATATAGATATAATTGAAAAAATATATATAATATTTACTCAATGCCCTATATTTTGGACCAAACAAAACTTATAAAAAACTAGTTATATTGTGATCAGAGAGAGTATTTAAATAAATTAGTAGTTGTATATTAATAAATTTTTTTGTGTTTAATATAAATATAGAAATATTTTAATATAAATACTTTATTTGGACAATAAATATATACTTTTCTAACCACAGGGCTACCTAATAACTTTGGCTCTTTATATATATATATATATTATATATCACGAGAGTGTGTGTGAATTGTTGACCATTATTCCCACTCCATCCCACTTCCTGCCTTTCTTTGACAAGTATCCCAACTCATCACTCAACTAGCCAGTCAATATAACATGATTATTTAAGCATGAGGTTTTCGAGTTCAAATTCAAAATCATATAAATGTGTAAAATGTTTTAGAAAGAGCTATCTCCAATCACATCCAAAAATATTCAAATTTAATCTAATTAGAGAGTGATATAAAAAGTAAAAACCTTTAATGGATAGAAATGATAAGGATCCGGCTGGAGACATATTTGAATATAAATGGGTGAAGATATATGGAAGACTTTGGTATAACAATGATTCGCAGGCTTGTGAAGTCATGTTCGGCCACCATCCAGAAGGAATTGAAGTACTGAAGAGGTAAGAATGAGTTGTTGGGAGAGAGATTGATTCCTTGAAGAGCTAACAAAGAAAGAATCATGATTCATGAAAGCAGATGAGAAAGTCACATCCGTCTATCTCTCTCTCTCTCTCTCTGTCTGTGCTAATTTTGTTTATGTTTGTTTGTGGATCTTCTAGAACGCATTGTCACGGACTTCCCATCTAACCATCGAATTCACTCTTCCTTGTCATCCACCTAAAGCCTAATTAACCTCTCTATATTCTCCTCTTTGGTCCTTAACTTACTGATCACAGCACACTAATATGCAAATGCAATTATAATTATTCATTATCGTCAATTCGTCATAATTGTCCCTGTCATGTCACAAGCCTCTCTCTCTCTCTCTCTCGCTTTGCCTTTTCAGAACCAACTAATAACAGCCAATCCATCTATTTAACTGATAAAACCAGAGAATTTGAATATTTGGGCAACTTTTTATAGCCACTAAGGTAGTTTTCCACAGGGACGCTCAATTTTCCTTGACGATGATTGCTTGCATCCCTCTCTGTCTAGTCGCCGATGCCACTCATACGAGGCAACATTCGTATTTAATTAGTGCCTTTCACATTGCTGTTCACAAGTCGTGGCAAACAAAGACTTGATGTCTTTTCTGGATTTAAAACTCCTATCTAGAGTGACTTGTGCCGTTTCGTTTGGTAAAATTACATATTTGATTTTCCTTATTATCACACTATGTATAAACATCAGTCTAATTCTTACTTTTTGTTTAAAAAAAGAAAGAATATCTTTCGAAACTTATAGATATCTTTGGGTAAAAAAGAGAGAGAATACCCCTTATTTTTGGCTCTAGGTCAATTATACATATATTTCCCTGTCCTCATCACAAGACAAAATTAGCAATTTTCACGATTGTTAAAGAATGAAAGTTAATATTTTTAAACTTGTAAAAATATTTGATTTTTCAATTTTGTTTTTCATTAACATAATGACTACAATAAGATATGTCAAGTAATTATTACTTGATGTAATTAAGGAGGGGCAATATATTGAGAAAAAATAATTACTATATCGTTTCCCTAAATATGAGATTATATATGGATTTAAAACTTTGTTCTATGATGAGAACAGGAGGAAATATATATATATAAAGGTGATGTACGATACGATGGAGAAATAATACTAACACTGCAAAAGAGGAATGGGTAAAAAAGCAGGCATTAAGTGCGGTTAAATGGAATCAAGAAACGAGAGTAAAAAGTTAGCCAAGTGCGGTTGAAATTAAAAAAGAAAAAGAAAACAGTGGGGCTTCATCATAAAATCACAATATACAGAGAAATTAAAGTTGAATCAATCACACGTATAGCATGATGCTCAACGTACTCTTATTATAGAGTACTCTAAATTATTTTTTCAAAACCAATAAAAAGCAAGTAAATTATTAATTTTATTTAAAAATAAAATAAATTTTTAATTTTGCCTTTATGTAAATAAAAAATTTAAATTTGCACTGCCGATCACTCCTCCCAAGCGCATTGGATTAACGTGGTTATAAATTTCAAGTATTTTAAGAATTGAATTTAAAGAAAGATTGTGCTTTTGTTATTTATAAAAACAAATAAAAAGTTTTAAAAAGAGATATAATATTTAATCATATAATGCAAAGTAAAATCAATGATAAAAGCGATAAATCAAATGTATTAGACAAGCGCTATGGATCAAGATTCATCTGTCAAGATGTTATACTCTTACTCATTAATTATCTTCTTTTATTTGTGATAACACTAATTATTACTAATAAGGTATCCTAATTATTTCTCAGTATGTAAGAGAGTATCTATCTATCGTTGAATTAGCTCTTTCTAATCCTATTGAAATCCTATAAATCACGAAGTTACGATTTAAGCGACCACAAATCATAAATCTATTTTTAATAATTCAATTATCTATGTTTATCTCTTTAGTTTTTACTAACTATTTACCTCTCAATTATTTGAATAGCCCACAAATAGATTATATACTGGTCACATATATAATAAGTAATTAAAATGAGAGAGATTATATAAATGGAAATGTTAAATTCTCATAGATGAGAATTAAGTCTAATTAAAAAAATAAAACAACCAAATAAAAGAAAAAATTCATCATAATAAGACTTCTCTCTATCATGATTAGAAGTTTATAAACAACTTATAGAGTTTTAAAGTAAAAATCCTAAATAAAAACATAAACAAAATCTTAGGATAAAAAGAAGAGAGAAAGCTCTCAACTTAAACTAATTCATTCAAACTCTGTAATATGTCTCATAGCTTTTAGATATGAAATTGGATTAATTGAGAGATTTTTAAAAGGTTTATTCAAAATTAATTCATCCTCCTGGTTTAGAATCCGTCTAGATAACGTTTTATCTAATTTGCTGATATCTGATTTAAAAATCCATTTAAATATTGTTTTCTCGTTCTGGGACTTACGTTTGCGTGCTGTTAGGATAAGTTCAGTTGTGTCCGTGCGTGGTCGAAAGTCGAAGTTCTCTATTTTTTTGGATTTCTACACGTGGTCGAAGAGCGAGGCCACGCAACGCAACGAGCGAATGAGAATTCTATAGGGGTTGTCTATGGTTGGTTGTGTTCAGAGAGCTTGAGATCCTCGTGGTGAGTTACGTCTGTGTGCGGTGAATCTCTTTGGTGGAGTTTCTCGCAAACGGAGATCAATAATGACTTGGAGTTTTTAAAATTATTTTTATTTTTATTTTAAAAATTAATATTTTATAAATATAATTTTAAAAATTAAAAAAATAAATAAAAATATGTATTTTTTTTCATTCTTTTTATTCTCAAGAACAATAATTTCAAAATCCTTTAAAGTTGTTTTTATTTTTCCGTTTTTTAAATAATATTTTTTTTATTTTTTAAAATACTTTTAAAAACATATTACGAAACAAAATTTTTATTTTGAAGAATAAAAAACTGTTTTTAGAATAGATTGCTAAATAAGTCCTGTTTTCTTGATCTTTGATTTTGGCTCTACATTTTAAGTAATTTTGCATGCTATTTTTTTTTTTATCATTTTCTTAAATATACCAAAGTACTTAAACGAAGCCTTTTATATATCCATATTTATTCTTTTTCCATACATTATTTAATGAATAAAAGGGTGCAAAATGTATATAAATCTAGGTAAAATATTCAGTAATTAATTGCATTCTTTCTCATAGTTAATGAGTTAATTAAATCAGAATAATATTAAAAATTGTAATTTATATTAAGGATAAAAATCATTCTAAAAAATGCCTGTGATAGGAACGAGAGGAAGCATACCAATAAAGCGTAAAATTAAATGAAAACCTTTATATTGGAGGAAGACAACAAGGTACGTGTGGGTTCGTAGTAATTAGGACGTTGATGACACCCAGACAAGCAGATCAAAATTAACAGTCAACATAAATTCTCCACTCTAATTTTCTTCCACCAAATTTATAACCGAAAAAGTCATATACCTTTATAACTTTTTACACGGATTCGAATTTGTTCCACACACTATTTTTTAATGCGTTCTGTCACACTCAATCTCATTTGTCCCTTTGATTTAATAACGTAAGATGACTGACCGTACTATTAAACTAAACCAAACATAAAATTTATTTAAGTGATGATATTAAATGTTTGGCCATTAAATTAAATGGATGGACGAGATTGAGTAAGGAAATGATCCACATATCCTCTTTTTAGATACATAGGTGATGTATGTTTTGTTAAAATAAGAGTGAGTCTCACTGGTCACTATAATCCCGTATTAGTGGTCTACTTTACTTTTAAAATTCAATTCAATTAGTAAAATTAGCATCCACATCATGGAAAACTATTTTCTGGCAATGTCATTACTTTCAATCTTTAATAAGAACTATTTGTTTATAGAGCTGCACCAAACAATGTCTTAAAATTTACGCTGGGAACATAATTATCGCTCCATGAAAGACTCGGAGTACGTGTGAAGAACAATCTCCATAAGGCCATAACTCCATCAATTGATGATCAGTCCAAGACAGGCCTTCATAAAGATTTGTTGGGCCAAAAGCCCATGATGTGGGTATGTGCTACATGGCGGGCAACTTTTCTTTTCTTTTTTACTTTTTATCAATTTAGTATAAAAATCTCAATTTTGAATTTATGATAATTAAAAAACTATTTTTAGAAGAGATAACGCTCGAATCTAACTCAATCAAATAATTATATATAGAAAATGATATTGCGTAAGAATTAAGTAATTGGTATAATTCTCTATACACACTAGTAAGAAAAGATTCCAATAGAATGAAAATGGGCATCTTTTTTAATTATCTGTTAAGAGACATCTCGTAAAATTAAAACAACATAGATAAGATTAACATGACTGGTGCACACAATAATGACACGCAAATATAGAAAGCGAACATCTTCTTCAACTTTGCCTTCGTCTTCCATGCATGTTTGCTTTTCAAAACTACACTCATTCAGTTAGATGATCACGTAAGGTAATAGGACTTTGATGTGTCTGCAAATTTCTCACCTAAAGATCATTGGTTAAAGTACACAAGCCCTTATATGTAATTATCTTGAAGTGTTTGACAATAATTAAGTGGCTAAAGTATAAATTTATTCTTTTAATTTTATATAAAGTTTTGATTTGATCCCTGTGTATATTTTCAATTCTTTAACTCCAACTCCTTTTTGTTTCAAAATAATTTTTTCATATCCATCATTGTTATTTTAAAATGTTAAACTTAACATATTAATATTTAAAATTGTTTGATAAATATTCAAAAATTCAATGTATGAATTTTTTATTAATGAAACTAACAGTGTTAGAGTTAAATATTTAAAAAATTAATTTATAAAATTAAGAGGTTATAATAAAACCTTGTGTGAAATTAGAGTATTAAATATGTACTTTAACCTAGTTAAGTTGCTTATAAAAATAAGTCAAGCAACTTTTACAAAGTCTTATTAGTTAATTGATGTTGAACTTTAAAACCAATCATCTTCTTATTGAAACAATTTGATAATAAACACTTGAGATTAACCACTGTCCTGTCTAGATTCATATCATTGTCTATTATTATTTGTTACTTTAGGTTGCAGTGATGCTGATGACGGATAGGATACTTTCATAGAAAATTAAAAGAAATCGATGTAATTTATTCTAACAATCAACGCACTAACTGGTGGGACTGGGCATCACATCACGAATACAAAATATACCATTGACCGAAAAAAATACAGTGTGAGCAATACTATATAGACAATACAATTTGAAGCACTACTACTCACATAATTTTAAATATGGCAAAACTTTTCCAACCTAACAAAATTAACTACCATAAGTGTAGTAATGAAATATTAAAAAAGGAATATAATTAAAATGTGCATCTCATGTACGGCCACATTCTTTATGTTTCCCTATCTGACTAATTCATTAAAAAAAAACTAAGATATTGTATACTTTAAATCCTTTAATTTTACACAAGATTTTATTTTGATCCCTCAATTTTAAAAAATATATTTTAATTATTTAATCTTAACCCTGTCAATTTCATCACAAAAAAATTTATATTAAATTTTTAAATATTGATAAAACATTCTCAAATATTGACTTATTAAATTTATTTTTAAAAAACAACAATGGTCAGCACAAAAATTAATTATTTAAAACTAATTATATTAGGGCTAAAGGACTAAAAATATATTTTATAAAATTAAGATATTAAAATAAAATCTTATGTAAAGTTAGAAGATCAAAAGTATTCTTTAGCCAATTTTTTTAAAAGTGATTAATTTAAAATATTAAACAAATAATAAAAACAAATTTCTTATGTTTAACTAGCTAAATTAAATTCATTTTCAAAAAAAAAAAAAGGTCAACCAAACCGCCAAGGAGGAAGGAAAAAATGAAGCAGAGAAATCGGATGGTAATAGCGATAATGGGCTCGGGCCTACAATAATAATAAGCCCAATACATCAATAGCCGTCCAACATATTGGATGTTGTTGAATTTCTTGTTACAAAACTCTTGAATTGAGCAAGAAGAGTTCGAGCAAGATTATGATCTCAAGAATCTTGAAGTAAATAAAGAAATGCATAGAAATCCTTCTATTCTACAATTTCTAGCCGTATTGGAGCTACAACAAGACACGCCTCACTTAAAACAGGTACACATATTACACAATTACAACGTACAGGAGGAAAACTCTCTTGACCAGCATCATATTCACAGTCGTCAATTCATTTCTTGACACGACTCATAATTCATATGATCTTCTTCCTGGTCAGGATCCACAAATCACTAGGAGAGACTTGGCAGCTTCTTTTCGTCTCTCGGACTTGAACTATGAAGAGACAAATTCGTAAGTGTTGAAAGGGAAGGTGGATTGAAAATCTGCCTTATCAAGCAAGACATCCAAATCTAACAGAGGGGAATTGGTCACCGAGGCTGGGGCTGAAACTATCTCAGTCACTCCAGATTCTGAACTCTGCACGTTTTGCCCTATACCTGCACTTCCCAAATGACACGGTGACAGAGAGAAAAGGTTTGATTCCGAGGTTGACGGGGAAATGAAATCAGGAGACATGTTTTCAATGAACTGGTTATCAGATGTTGTCGGAAATCCGGTCGATGTCGGGAAAATGTCCTCCATTTTGACCTCAAGTTCTGGCTCATAATTGAAGAATGTCATGAGGGATTGTTCTATCTCCTCCTCCTCCTCCTCCTGCTGAGATTGGTAATCTCTTTTTTGGTGTTGATGATTATGATGGTTTTCTCATGACCCATCTTTGCCTTCGATGATGCCACCTTGTTAAAACAGGATGCCTGGTTGTTGCAGGTATGTCTTCCTCTGTAGGTCACATGGAATATTGTTGGATCTTCATCAGACCTCTGAACTTGTTTTGTTGCAAGACAACCTTGTAAATTTCTGTGAGTGCATCTGTAGTATCCCCTGCAATACAAAGCCACTCTCTGTGTCAGGTACTCACATGGTATGATCTTTGTAAATATAACAATATATAAGTATAATTACAATAAAATAGCGTTACTGCATTCTGTTTTATGACAAGAACGGGGAACAGGACAGCTTTGTTCTCGTGCTCTTAATAGCTCTTGACGCTAAAGTGGCAGGCCCAAAAATAGAGAATAAATCAAAGTTGGGGGGTATTTGTGTCCTTCACTCTCTTCCCTTATCCTATGAGTTGAGAGTTTGGCTGCATTATCTGTGCGCGCGTGTGTGTGTACGGAGTTTTTTATGCTTAAAGGGGCAAGAGCTACCCAACTCATACATAGACCACCAACCATGATACCTTGCATTCAAGTTCTGCAATTTCGGGTAAATTGTGAAGTGTTTTGAAATGATAAACTTTTATCAAAATGGGCATCACCTAAAAATGCCGAATCGGATTGTAATGTAAGGAATTTATGCAGAGAAAGTGGTTACGAATTATGATTCTAACCTAGGAAATTTAGCCCCGAGGATATTCTTCTGGCCATATTTTCTCCAACTGTATCCATCATCCAAGGAACCCTCAATCCCTGTTCTGGAGCAAACCTTCACGTCGTCTGTCCATCTGGGCATGATCTTCCTGCAGATCAGATCAAAAACACCTTAAGAATCACAGGTGGGAGGCACGACAGAGCCCAAATTTGAAGTAGGAGTATGAACTTTGGTACCTTTTCTTGTAGATATCTCTGTGATGGTCTTCCCGGTCCAAGACCCCACACGAGGGACTCCCACCAGCAATGGCGGGATGAGCCTCTGCCACATTCTGTCCACAAGCAAGAATGTTGAGGGCTTTGTCATAAGAAGAGAGTATTTTGTCAATCAAGAAGCCATTCGCCTGAGGAGAAGAAGAGGTAACATAGTGGCAGAGCAAGCTAGCAAGCTCCTTCCCCAGGTTGAGCTCTTTGATCAAACTGAGTTGGCCCTCCTCCTCCATGGTCAGAAACACGCAAGATGAACTTGAAGTGCGAGGCTTAAATAAAAGAGGGAGTATCCAAAAGGAAGTGAAGTAGGTGAATTGCGGGAACAAGAGGAAGGAGGCGGAAACCGAGTGGACAAGAGAGGATTGAGAGAGAGAGATGGCTGGGAAGAAGGCGAGAGGAAGAAGGGGTTATAAAGAAATGGGAAATGAGAAGGAAATGAGACGGGGGATTGACCTGACGAACGGAGACAAAACAAACCGAGTAAATTTATTTCTGTTCCTCTGATGCGGGTCCTTACTCCTATGCCTCTCAAATCTTTTCCCTTAACTTTGGACTCAATATAAAACTATATCTTAATTAACGCGGATTCATTCATTCAATCACACATCACCAACCCAAACATTGACTAATATGGCATCAACATTACTACCGTAATACAAATTGTCAGTAAACTCTTAAAACAAAAAAAAAAAAGTAATGACAGTTAGATTTTTTATAAAATTTTTTAAATATAAATTATAAATATTAATTTTAAAAAGTTGTAAACTAAAATTTCAACCCCAAGTTGAGAGTTATATTTAAAATTTATATTTAATTATTATTATTATTATTTGTAACTGAATTACTGAATTCTCAATCATTGAAATTCATATTTAATTTTAGACTAGTGTACTTTAACTTTCCTTTCTTTTTAATATATTGATCCTTTTCATAAAAAAGAAATTAATAATTATTTTTAAAAAAAATTATTGAGACGTAACTGTTATTAATTATCTCTTTTGAGATTTCACTATCATTCTCCTTATATAATACTCGATGTCAATGTAAAATTATATTTATATTAGTAGTAGCAAATACTCTCTTTGTTTAAAAATGTAAGGCATTTTTTGAGGGATTGAATGTTAAAAAATATAAGACATTTTTAATTTTTCGAGGTGTAATCATTACCTTTTTTTTTTCAAAAATACCCCTATTGATAATGATTTTATATTTATTATAAGGTGTTTAATAGGAGTAAATTTAAAAGATAGGGTTAGCTAAAAGTAGGTAATTATTTTATTAAAAGGTGAGATTTAGTTAAAATATTTTTTTTTTTTGAACGGAGGGAATATAAAAATAAAATAAACCGTTTATATTCATTTGATTGATCACCTCACTCATCTAGTTTTTAATTAGTGCAGTTTAGATTAATTAAATATTGATGACGAAATTAACAAAGAAACTGTCGTGCATGACACATGTAATGGATGGATGAATGAAAGGTTGGGAATTAGATTATGAGAGGGGAAGAGAGAGGGAGAAGATGGCTCGAGTGGCGATGTGGAAAGTGAGTAAAGTGGGAGACTAATTCAAAGAGGCAAGAGAATCACTATGAAAGACCAAATGGAGAATGACAAGAAGGGCACGTGAGACGTATGGATCGGAGAGAGATAGAGAGATAGAGAGATTAATTAAAGGACCAACGCGGAAGAAGGTTTGAATATTCCTTCATGCTTCCTCTTCCTCTGTTTTGAATTGCCCTTCACTGAAAGTGACTTCAGTTGTTGCTGTATTTCTCAACAGTGCCCACTCGCCTCTTTTTTTTTTTTTTTTTTTTCAAATAATCCAGCGTACACACGTAAGCTTAGTAACAATTGAGTTTGTGCCATGGTAACATGAGGAGAGAGGGACTCTCCTTTCTTCTCTCTCCTTCTTTCTTTTTTCCTCATCTCCACCTTTATATTATTTTATTAAATAATTTTTTAAAAAAATAAAATTAATAAATGATAAAGATGGAAAAGTGAAAAAAAAAAAGGAGAGAAAAACAGAGAGCCCCTCTCTTTTATTTTTTATATATATATATATATAATTTGAGATGTTTCATGAACGCAAATAAATAGTAAATGAACAGTAATTTACCGAAAATGCTCCCATTTTTTATCTGGTGCTATTATAACACTGTCGGATGTACTATAGATCTGCAATCTCATTCTACTTTTTTCTTCTGTTTTTTTCTAAATTTGTTTCCGTCGGCACCATCCCACTTTTTCATTTTTTTTAGGATTTGTTATGAATATAACGTTTTCTTTTTTTTTCTTTTTTTTTCAGATGCGTACGATATTTTGTCTATTTTTCTTTTAATTAACAATACATCTTTTTTATTTTTTAAAACTTATATGAATATTTTTTTAATATAGATAGTTATAAATATAAATTTTTATTTTTAAAATTTTATTTTCATCCACTTAACTATTAGTTGACTTTTAAATCATGCATATTAAATTAAAATACCCTTATTTAAATATAAATATTATCTAAAAATTATTTAAATTATCAAAAATTATTTTTTATTATTTAAATGTATTCATTTATAACTTTTTAAAAATTTAAATATATAAATTGGCCAAAAAGATATTCAAAGACACAGTGTATGGACTCAATATAGAAAAAAATAAAAATAAAATAATTTTTTAATAATTTAGAATAGTTAATTAGCCTAAATAAACCTGAAAGTTAAATATGTTAGAGTTATGCTTGACTATAAATTTTTATATATTTAGATATTTTAAACTCAGCATAAATTGAGGCTGTAAAGGTAATGAAAGGAACATAAATATTTTAATAAACTTGATTTTTTAAAAATTAACGTAGTGTGGTTTAAAAAAAAGTGATATGTAGGATCTATCATTAAAAAATATGAGTGGGGTCTATATTTATAAATTTTAAAAATTTAAACAAAGTGTAAAAAATAATAAAATTTTTATATTTTGAGAGATCATGTAGGATTTTATACTAAAAATTAATGGTGAATATAATATTTCAAGTAAATAATAAGTGTTAGATATACAAAGAATTTTTCATATACTTCCTCACTTCCATTCAAATGTAAGATAATTTTTGAATGATTGGATATTAAAAAATATATGTATTTTTAATTTTTTTAAAGTATAATCATTGACTTTTTTAAAAGTATCCTTGTTAAATAAATCACTTATATTTTTTTAGGGTGAAATACACTATTAAATATGGATACATATGAAAAAGTGAGATTAGCTTAAAAACAACCACCACTTTTTTAGGGTAAGATTCACATTTTTGAATGGAGGGGTATTTATTATTAACACAGGGTAACAAATCAAAATAGTTTGTGCGAGCATATATAGAATAATTTTTGTTTATATTCTTAAAATGCAAAAGGAATTAAAATATATTATTCTAGTATTGACATGTAAAATTTGATTATGATTTGAACACCTATAAAAAATATTAATGTAATATGTGCCTTAAGTCTGAGCAACAAAATTATGGACTACAATTAAGTAAATATTATTAATAAATTTATCTTTCACTACACACCTAATCTTTTCTTAAAATTTATTATATTACTTGCAGATACATGTTTAAAATGTTATTTGTAAACTTACTCCCTTCATTAAAAACTATAAGCCATTTTTTAGAAGTTATTTTTTGGAGTTGGATGTTAAAAACTATAAAGTGTTTTTTTAGTTTAAAGATATAATCATTGACCTTTTTTCCTTTCAAAAATGCCCATAATGAATAAATTATTTTATATTTATTTTAGTATGAAATACTTAATTAAATATTTCCTTCATCTCAAATTATAAGATACTTTTAGTAAAGATTTAACATTCTAAAATATAAGACACTTTGATAAAAATAAGGTTTCATTAATGATACTTTTTTAATATTACTCTTTTATATATTCTCTCTCTTCAATATCATTTCTTTAATAGAGCATTAAATGAAGGATATTTTTAAAAATTTATTTTTATCTTAAAAAAGTAAGGTTGTAAAGTGTGTTAATGAGCTTTATTGGTATGTGAAATTTTATCTAAAAGTATCTTATAATTTGGGATAGAGAGAGTATTAAATATGAAAAGATGATATTATTTGAGGACAAGTAACTACTATATTGAGGGTAAAATTCAGTTAAAAATACCTTATATTTTTTAAAAGATGGGGTATATATTTAATTTTTTAAAAAATACTAAATAAATTAATTTGTATGACTAATAAATTTAAAATTAAAATTAAAATTCAAAAGAATATATCAAGAATAATAACTATCAGTTAATAATTACATGGGTGAAAATGAAAATTTAAAAATAGAAAGCATATTTATATTTGTAACTCTTAATTATTGATTTTAAGATAGATCGTGTAAATTTTAAAAATAAAAATTTACAATTAAGATAAAATAAAGGAAAGAATGATATATTTTACTTTAAGGATATTAAATAATTTTTTGATATTTTATATTTATTTTTAATCTTAAGAACTAAAATATGATGCACGAGATATAATCTAGTTTCTATAAAGTAAGGACATTGCATCATAAATCAAAGAATTGAGTTTGTGCCCTTTGGAGGATTGCGTGGCATCCTTATCAATTGCATAATTTTTTGTTGGCTTCGCAAGAACTTTACAAATTACAACCCTTCCTATGCTAAGTCCTCCTCCCAATAATTTCCGTGTGGAGTGAGTGAGATCTTAAAAACTTGTCAATATTGAATCCTTGCTTGAATTTCAAACCGATACTCTAAATTCAATGTACAAACAATATTTTGGAAATTTATTATACAAGCTTCTTTTTATAGTTTTGAAAATTGAATACATATTATCTGGGAAGAAAATCTCAAGACAAGGTATGGTGTTTACTTATCAACAATTTTTTTTTTTTTCGTGTTTTTTGTGGATGCACCTGATACCCTAAGATTGTCCGCAAACTCAAGTTTAAGGAACTTAACAAGATGTAGGTTAATCTAAGTTAAGTATTTGTATAGGATCTTTTCATGTGACAAGCTCTCTTCCTGTGCTGAGTCTTATTTTATTTGATATTCCTTGGGAAAACTTCGGAAAACTTCACTCAAGACCTAAAAATTTTGATAGCCCGTTGCAAGGTTGGGGTTCTGATTTGAATTTAATTTTCAAAACCAAATGACGAAGTTGCCCTCATTTGAGAAAACTGTCGATGAAAAAAAAAAAAAGTCTTGCAAACACGTCTTGCAAGCATTGCAAACACATAAAAGATTAGGCACGTAGTGAAGTTTACAAAATTTATTAGTAAAACCTTTATTGCCAAACTTTTTATCCAAGAATCTCTGTTAAACCAATCATCACCAAGTCGGCCACTACTTTTAATCTCTGAACTTCTTTTAGTTGAGGTTGTTCTTCTTTGAACTTGAATGTAGAAGATGATTTCGTTGAGCATTTGATAAAAGAACATTGAGCAACTACAAAAAAATGGTAGAAGCATAATGAAATAAGTTTAATTATCTCTTGATTTCAATAATCGTTGGTGAAATCTTTATTTTAAATTGAGAAAAATGGTGAAAGTTAATCTCTTGTTGGAAATTCTATTCAAAAGTTAGGCAAAATTTTAATTCAGGTGGGTCATTATAAATTAGCGAAGTTAGAATTAGTTGAGTTGTGTTGTTCATTATTTGAATAGTATTTGTTAAGTAGCCTACTTGAATTTTAAAATTGATATTCCTTTACATATAGTCCTTAAATTGTTTATGAAATACGGGTGCTATTATCTTTTTCATAGTTAAAAGCCATCACCAAAAGCACTTATCAAATTGTTTTCTTCTATTGACTAGCTAAACCCGTTTTTAAATACAAGAAAATTTCAGTTAATTTACATATTTTAAAAAATTAGTTCATCCTAATGGTTATGTTTGAACTAAAATGCCTTTATAATTAATGTTTACTTTTTTATTATTTATAAATATTCTCCTATTAGCAGTAATCCTATTCAAGTCATGGTCAGACATTAAATATAAATATATTTCTCAACAAGAATTTAAATTTTGATTTGTCATGTTATAAAGGACTAACCCATTTTGCTATATCCAACTCTTTTTTTGTTAATGTTTACTTTTTTCTCTAATTTAGTGATATTATCTATTTATGAGAGATAATCTAAAAAAAATATAATTAATGTTTCTTGAAATTTGTAATTTTGTTTATACATAATAAAAAACAATAAACCATGGAATAGCCTTTTATATTTGAAAATGGAAGGAATAATAAATACAACAACTGAACATCTAATAGAATCAATAGAGCACGTTCATTATCAGCTTTTTTACACAGCAAAAAATAAAATAAAATGCAACCATCAGGAATATATACAGTCCTTATATATATAAATAATAAAATGCTTATAAAAATATAATTAAATTCAAAGTTTCAAGAAATTAATCATGAAATAGACTTCAATAACTCTAAATTTGAGAAAATCATCAAGTCGAAGTGTCTAACTATAAAGCAGTATACCAGCGCTCCAAATCTGAATTAGACTAGCGTTGAATATTTGGATATACATTGGACATGGTTTTAAGAGATAAATGCTAAGGAGACGCAAAATTTCTTGCACGTGATGATCACGTGGGAGATGGGTTCAACGATCACCGAATATTGAATTAATGGCTTTCCATAACAAATGGGCGATATATATCAAAGGATAGCTGCTAGAGTTATTAATATTATGCTCTCATTCTATTAAATAAGGTTAGATTGCAGAGAAGCAGGGCAAGACCATCAAGTTCTGTGTTCATATGAAACTCAAGCGGCAAAATACCAAGAAATAATATATTATATGCTATATTTACATCTATCAATCATCTTAAAATTGTGTAAAAATTTCCAATCTATAACAATTATATGCATGCATATAACTGATTGACAAATGTTGAGTGTGAATATGAGAAAGTGAAATTTCATTTGACATGAGCCTTGAGGTGGAGATATAAAAATACATTTGTCTAAATTTGTCCTGGTTAATAGTCCAATTCATATTCAAACTATAGAATCATTACAATCAAATTCATAAACTTAAATATAATTTCATATCAATTCAGAGAAATAGAAGAAATTAACTACAAAAATGCATCTGAATTTATAATCAAAAGCATGAGTGCATGACAAGATTAACTCATGAGTTGTTATTGCGATATTTTCGATTATAAATATTATAAACTTTCTTATGGTTCTCTAAAAGGGGATTAAAAAAACCATTTTCTTGTCATCCCAACTTAAAAACCATAATTTCTATATATAGATTTAAATCTATAAGCCACAAATTTTTAATATTTACATGTATGGCCTCTTATGTTGAACTTTAATTTATTTCCAAACAAATAGAAACTCAAGGCACGTGCATTTCATTATTAAGAATAATGCTATATTTTATAAATTTTGTATTAGAAAATAGATGGATAAAAATGAATATTTTTTTTCAATATAAATTGATTACTATTTTTTCAATGTCTGTATAAAATTTATGATTGAAAAGCTCAAATAAATTCTTTCTATAATTTTTCTGGTACCTCTAATAAGTAGGTTCTGCCGATGACAGGAAACATATCTCATAAGGTACTGGATAAATCTCTCTTAAATAAATTGTTACACATATAAAGGTTAATATTCAAACCTTCAAATATTTGTTTAAATCACAAGAGCCTATATCACTCACATTAATTTTAGTTGATAAATTTTTTTCTATAAATATTAATATGCGCTATTCTGCCCCTTTCCGTGCTGAATCCTGGCTTTTAATATATATTATAAAGTTATTACCGAACTAAAGCTATTTGATTTTATTTACCCAAAAAAAAAAGTATTTGATTTTCCAATTTCTTGGGGCTGAGGCCATAAAGTCAATTGAAAAAGTTGGTTGCAGGCAAAAATAATAATTATTTATGTGGAAAGTTGGAAAAAGTGCGATAAGGTTTTCTATCTCAATTGTTTGTATTATTGACACCAACGAGCACGTTGTTGTTGTGTTCCCCCCATGGCCCTCTTTGAAGATTTTTCGGCCGAAACCCTCTTTGGAAGGTTAGGATTTGGAATTATATATGAAATAATGGACCTTAAATTGGGGGGCAATGTAAATATTGCTATTCATAATTTTTTATAAAAATAAATATTATTCGTATGAAATATAAACATATATCGTACAAAAAATTTAAGAAATTATGCTGTATATAAATAATATTTTGTGCGACTCATTTAAACTTCGTGGAAGTACATAGGGCTTATGCTATTTAGTCTAGTTTTCATTAGCTTGATCATTATCAAACGGCATTCAAATTAGTTTTAATTTAATAAACATATATATATATATATATATTGGGATACAACGGAAAAAATAAATCACTATATTTTATTTATGTATAATAAACAAAATGTCAATTAACAAAAAATCATTATTATATTAAATTTTATAACTCAATAGTTAGATATAAACATGTTAATTTAAAATAATAATTATATAGTTTAAAAAACCTTAAAATAGAATGACGTTTTGATTAGTAACAAAAAGTCATTAGAGATAATGACAGACAGATTTCAAAGGGATCTATTAATTCAAATTAAGTTTTAAAGTATCAAAATATAAGAATTTATAAGTTTGGTTTCATTATAATGAATTTATAATTTATATTTCAAATTTTAATAGAAAAATAAATTTATTTATTCTTTAATCATGTTAAAATTTAAAAAATAAATTATAAATTTATCATAATAAAATTACAAAATTAAAATCTAAACTTATAAATTTCTAGAATTTGGCACTTTGTGATCCTCTTGAAACTTATCTATCATTGTCTCAAGTCATTATGTGATGTAAAATTTAAACATATAAACGCTATATAATTTCTATTAATCCTTTAATTCAAAAAAAAAAAATGACCGCATCATATCAAGGGGATTACCCTTAGCTTGTTAAAACAAAGGACTCCTTCATTTTAAATCATGAGGCATATTTCAACTTCATATACCAATAAATTTATTAAATATATTTAACAAATTTATTTTTTTTAAAAAAAAATTTTTAAAAATATCTTTCATTTAATAAATTAAAAGGAGAGGGGGATAAAAATTAAACAAAGAGAGGATAATGTTGGAATTACTTATTTAATAAAATCTTAATATTTAAAAATTTCTTATATTTTGGATGCCAAATTTCACCTAAAAGTTTTTTATAATTTGAGACAGAGAGGGCATAAATTAATCCAAGCAGGATATAATTTATTTTTTCATTTAGGCCCATTTTTAAAACAACCCCCTTATTTAAACAACACAAATGTCCAAGTTTAAAATAGGGAAAGTTACAACCAAAGACTACTGGAGGAATCTATTTACAAAAAAAAAAACCAAATAATTTTGAAATTATACTATAGTATCAAGGACCAAAACATAATTAATTTTTAATATGAAAAGATAAAATTGTCCCTTAATTTTTTTTAAAAAACTCCTCAGCTATCGACCACTGAAGCTTCGATGTCGGTGGTCAGACCACCTCGCTGATTGACCATTGGAGCTCCGACATCTATAGCAAGACCATCGTTGGAGCTCCGATGCTGATCATCAAACCGACAAGGGAGTTCGACTATTTGTTTTTAAAGGTGGCTAAGGTGGGGTTTGAACCTGCATCCTTTTGGCCACCAAATAGATTGTTAGTTACTAGGCTAACAAATCCTTTCAATTATATAATGCAAAGCTTCATATACATATTTAACTCTGTTTTCACTTTTTATACCACATTTATCAAGAGGTCAATGGTTACTTGTCATTTTAAAAATAGCTACTTGTTAAACTACTAATGAAACTTGTTAAAAAATTTAATACGCACTAATTTTTATAAATGCTTACTTGTTTTTATTACTAGAAACAACAAATTTTCATTACTAATTTAACAAGTAACCATTTGTAAAATGACAAGCCTCATTACTATATTTGAAAATTTCTTTTGATAACTTGACGATAAAATTTTAACAAAATAACAAATTCTCATGAACTTTTGACATATAAAATTTTAGTAATAAAAACAACACTTATAAAATTTTGACATGTAAAATTTAACCAAAAGGATTTTCATGAATTGATTACTTTTGCATCAACTCTGGTAATATTATGGGTATTTTTGCTCTTAGTCGATGACTTCGTGAGCATTTTTGCTCCTTTATTAGTCCGTATCAGTAAAAACTAACAAGTGACATGCACGGTCAACATTTAATGGTCAAAATTAATGGCATTAGATCAAAGTTAATAATTTGGTCACTTTTGCATCTACTCATATAACATTATGGATATTTTTACTATTTTCTTCACTTTATGATACTGGATGCCATTGGCCAACCACTTTATAAGCATATTTGCCCCTTTATCAAAAAAAAAAAAGTCTGCCTCTCTCCCCGATTTGATGATTGGCGCTGAAGCTCTAGCGGTAGACCTGCTACCATTGCCAGAGTTCAAATGGTGGGTTTGGGGGTGCTCCAGCTATTGGCGTTGGAGCTCTAGCGGTCGGTGGCTGAAGAGTTTTTTTAAATTGAGGGGCAATTTTGTTTTTTCATATTAAAAATTAATTATATTTTGGTCTCTTGGTATTGTAGTATAATTTCAAAATTATTTAATACTTGTTTGTAAATAGATTTCTCCAATAATCTTTGACTGTAATTTTTCCTTTAAAATAACAGTTGATTGGCTGGCCAAAAAAATCAATTGAAAAACAGAAACCTGATAATAAATTCATGTCATGGAAGTATATAAAGTAAAGAGGCCAAGCACTCAAAAGAGATATCAAACTAACGTACCCATTATTTCTGAAACATAGGACATTTTTCTATTAGCTTGGGTTGCTCAAGTTGGAGATCACTTTATAAAAAGTCCATAACATTACATTCTTTTTTTCTCCAAGTGCCTTGTTAATTGTATAGCACAAAGAAATTATACAAGGAAAAATTAAATGTAGTTAAGTTAGATTGATTTTTTAATTGGAGGATAATATAAACAAAATAGTGATACTCTTTTAACATTTTAACGATACAAACGGCTTTTTAACTATTTTTTGTAATGCTCTTGAAATATTTAAAAGTATCTTATTTTTTAAACTTGAGGAAATAAATAATTTTTTGCAAAAATAAATAAATTTTCAGACAAAAAATGTAAACCTAAATTAATTTTTTTTCATCCACTCGTGACTTTACATTTGTTGGGAACATGAAAGAAAAGACGAACCCGAAAAAGAAGCAAATAGAATTGCGAAACGGAGAATGACGGGAGAGGCTCTCCTTTTCTTTATCTTCTTTTCTCTTCTCTTTTCTCATCTTCACCCTTTATATTATTTTATTAAATAAATTTTTTAAAAAATAAAATTAATGAAAAGTGGAGATGAAAAAGTAAAAAGAAAAGAAAGAAGAGTCCCTCTTCGCGAGAACGACAAGGATTCACATGGGACAATGGGCCCATACAGTGTGACAGGATGTGAGGTCTCGCGCTGTCAGCTCACTACTCGCTACTCACAAAACATGCCTGTATAAAAAATAAAAAATAAAAAAGAAAGAAAAAACTTACAGCACAAGTGCGAAGGAGACCTCCCAATTTCAAGCCCACAATATTACCGCGTTGAAGAGCTGTGAGGAGATTCTCGCACATCCTGTGGTTTATTAAAAAAAATTACCGCGTTGAACCTTTGATTTGGATATTAATTATTCATGTTATTAATCAAAATTATACTATTTTTAAATTAATGCTAATAACTATATCTACTATGAAATTTACAGCATGTTAACTTTGGTCATAAGTCGCAAATTCACCATTCTCATTTTACTTTCAAGTTTTGATTTTGCTTGGAAATAATTGTTGCTTTGAAATTTTAACACAACGCTATCTCTTTTTTTTAATATTATTTTATCGTTCATTCCTACAAATGATGATGAACAAAACTACATACGCATTCTATGAACATCAAGTTGCTTATTAGGCCATCACTAAGCTAGAAAGCTCATTTTAGTGAGAGCTTTTTTTATATTTTTAATTATCCACCACCTTAACTAGTAGAAGGTGGTCGACAATGATTGATTTTTGGCTCTCATTTTAGCTTGTTGACTTTATTCTTATATTTCTGATTAAGAATGCATTTCAGTTTTCATACAAAAAAAGTTGCTTATTAGGCTTTTGCCTCATATGAGCCCTTCATTTTAGTCTCAATAAATTTCCATCATTCATTTTAAATTTATTTTTAAGTATTTTTAATATTATATTATTAAAATAAAAATTGATCAAAAATGAAAAATTTATTTATTTGATCCTTCAACTTTTAACTCAATTATAATTTAATCTTTAAATTTTAATAATTGTGACTTGAAGTTTGGTCAATTTAAAATTTTCATCCTTTTTATTAGTGAGTCAGATTAGACGTTGTTCATGTGTCAAAACTAGTGCTAACATAGCATCCTTATCAACACTACATAAGAATAAACATGACAACATATTAAAAAATAAAATCATAAAAAGTCAAAAGAAAAAAAATCTGGAGTTAGAAAGTGCCAGCGAGACGAGTCGAATAATAATAATAATTATTATTATTGTTAAATTGTATACCTCGATAGTTTGATATTAGCATGTTAAATTTAAAATAATAATTATATAGTTTAAAAAAACTTAAACTATGATGGTGTACTGATTAGTAACTACAAGTCATTAGAAAGAATGACAGATAAATCCTAATAGGATCTATTGATTCAAATTAAATTTTAAAGTGCCAAAATATAAGAATTTACAAGTTCGATTCTCAATTTTATAATTTTGTTATAATAAATTTATAATTTATGTTTCAAATTTTGATAGGAAAAATAAGTTTATTTATTCTTCAACATTGTTAAAATTTAAAAAAATAAGTTACAAATTCATCATAATGAAATTGAAAAATTAAAAATTAAACTTATAAATTTTAAAATTTGACACTTTATGATCCCTTAAGACTTATCTGTCATTGTCTCAAGTCATTATATGATATAACATTAAAACAAATAAATGCTATATAATTTCTATTAATCCTTTAATTGAAAAAAAAATGACTGCAGCATATTAAGGGGATTACCCTTAGCTTGTTTTTTTTTTAAATACTCCCTTCATTTTAAATTATGAGATATATTTCAACTTCATATATCAATAAATTTTATTAAATATATTTAACAACCTTATTTTTTTAAATAAAAAAATAAATTTTTAAAAATACTTTTCATTTAATATATTAAAAAGAGAGGGGATAAAAATTAAAGAAGATAATATTGGAATAACTTATTTAATAAAATTTTAATATTTTAAAATTTTATTATATTTTGGACTTCGAATTTCACCTAAAAATATTTTATAATTTGAGATGAGGGGGTATAAATTAATCTAATTAGGATATAATTTATTTTGTTGTTTAGACCCATTTTTAGAACAACTCCCTCTTTTAAACAACACAAAAGTTCAAGTTTAAAATAACTGTTGATTGGCTGGCCAGAAAAAAAATCAGTTGAAAGATTGAGAAACCTGATAATAAATTTATGTCAAAGAAATATATAAATTAAAGTGGCCAAGCACTCAAAAGAGATATCAAACCAACATATTTATTACTCCCTCTATTTAAAAATATTTTATATTTTTAATCGAATCTCTTCTCTAAATAAAGTAATTACCTACTTTTAAACTAACCCTATCTTTTCATATTTACCTCTATTAAATACCCTATAATAAATATAAAGTTACTATCAATAAGGATATTTTTAAAAAAAAAGTAATAATTATACCTCAAAAGACTAATACCTTACATTTTTAAACATCTAACTTTTTAAAAAATATCTTATATTTTTAAATAGAAGGAGTATTTTTGAAACATAGGACATTTTTCTATTAGCTCGGGTTGCTCAAGTTGGAGATCATTTTATCAAAAGTCAATAACATTACATTCTTTTTTTCTCCAGATGTCCTTGTTAATTGTATAGCACAAAGAAAGTATAGAAGGAAAAATTAAATGTAATTAAGATAGATTGATTTTTTAATTGGAGGATAATATCAAACAATAGTAACAATCTTTTAACATTTTAACGATACAAACGGCTTTTTGACTATTTTTGTAATGCTTTTGAAATATTTAAAAGTGTCTTATTTTTTAACGTGAGGAAATAAATGTTTTTTGCAAAAAAATCAAAATAAACTTTCAGACAAAAAAATGTAAACCTGCAAACCTAAATTAATTTTTTTAAACTTTTTTTCATCCACGTGTGATTTTAATTTGTTGGCAACATGAAAGAAAAGATGAACCCGAAAAAGAAGCAAAGAGAATCGCGAAATGGAGAATGACAAGTATTCACATGGGACACTGGGCCCACACAGGGTGACCGGATATGAGGTCTCATGCTGTTAGCTCACAACTCACGACACAGCCTATATTAAAAAAAAGACAAAAAAAAAAAAAAAAAAAAAACCCACACTGACGGTCCAGGAACGACAGAGCAAAGAAGCTATGATGTCGAAGGAAGACACGAAATCGAAGCCATGACTGAGGAGCAAAGAATCTGATCTCCAATTTATTTTGGATCCATCCTTAAAATAAAAATAAAAAAATGACAATGAAATTTTATCAAAAGAACAAACATAATTTTTAATTTTTATATTTTACTTGTATTTTGCCTTTGTCTCTCTATATATTTTTTTTATTGTTTTAAATTCTTATATTTTTATTTTTTATTTTTTTAAATTTTTTTAAGGTCTCTATACTTTTCTTTTCTGATAGAGGAACCAAAAATAATGAAAACAAAAATATATGGAGCCTAAAATACCAAACAAAAGTATATAGATTAAAAGTAAAATACGAGTAAAGTACAGAAATCAAAAGTTATATTTACCCTTATCAAAATATATAAATGACCCTTGGTTAAAAAAATAACCCTTGGTTAGTATTATTAATTATTAAACTATGTAGGTTTATGAATCAACATAGGGATATTCATGAATGAAAATAAGGTTTTTCATGAACTAATATAAGAGTTTATTATTTAAAAGGTACCATTTTAAGACATCACTTCACTATCTATAAATACCTTATCACTCATTTTGTACATCCATCTATTGAAACTCTTTGTTTTTTTTAAGTGCACTAAAGATAAAGTCAAATTATTTATTTTGTTAAAGCCTTTGTTGTTTTGGCTTACATCTTGGTAATGCAAATCATACTCAAGAATTTTCATTATACCCTAACAAATTTGCCATCAACCCAACTTGCACCCAAAGATTGGGATAGGTGTGGGCAAATTAAACCTAAAGAAAAGTGCTGCCTGCACATTGAAGACAACATGCGCAACTTTCTACATCATTTCTACTTCTATTGATCTTCAGAGAGCCATCTTGCTAACAATCTTTAGGCTTAATCCTGTTAATAACTACAAATGGATGAAAGTGTGGGGTTTATTATGGTTTATAGATTCATGAGGTTTATTCATGATCTAGTTTGTTACAATAAATTTTTTACTTTTAATTATTTGTATGTTTGGCTTTTGAAATGTATATTATGGAATAAATGCATGGATTGATATTTTGAAGTGTTTCAAATAAAATCATGCATATGAAGGAAACCATGCTTGTCTCTTCAATTATAGACAAACTTCTTTCTCCATGGAAAGATTTCAAAAAGAGTTTTAAGTATAAAAAGAAAGATATCTCTATTAAGTAATTAGAGAACCATCTTCGTTTAAAAGAGAATTATAGAAAGCAAGATAATGCAAAAGACACCAATGCTTGAGAGAAGGTATATGTGGTGGAGGAAGGGCAGTCCTGCAAAACCTCAAAGAAAAGAGGAAAAGATAAAGATAAATCCTTGGCACAAGGTGACCACAAGAGCAAGAAAAAGAAAGGAAGTTTTTTCTTTTATGGAAAGGCTAGTAATTACAAGAAAGATTGTCATTTTTTCAAAAAAAAAAAAAGACAAAGAGAACGATTCATGTTGAAAAGAACATAATCTTGTGGTTGTATTATAAGATCTACTTGGTTAACAATGATTAATCATAGTGGGTGGACTCAGTTGCAACTTGTCATGTGTGCAATAGAAAAAATCTCTTCAAGACATTGAAGGAAGAAGATGGGAATGTTTTCTATATGGAAAATGATTCAAGTATCTAAGTCAATGGCAAAGGGACCATAGAAATTGAATTTACTTCTAAAAAACTCTTACTTTAAGATATGTGTGCTATATACTAGAAGTTAGGAAAAATTTAATTTCTATACCCATACTTATATAGTTTTGGGTTTAAGTATGTATTTGAAAGGGACAATTTTATTCTCACTAAGAGTGGAATATTTGCAAGCCAAGGCTTTTTTTTTTTTTGAGAACATGTTCAAGTGTAATGTTGCTAAAGTTAATATTAATATTTATAGTTTTGATACCATTATGGCCAGAGATGATGAGGGGACGGTGAGGTTGTTGGCTTCTATTTGCTAGTAATGTCGATGACAATTCAGATTTGGTTTTGATTTTTCAGTGCCCATACCTTCCATATTTCTTTTTTATTTTTTAATCATTGATGCATTCAATTATTTTCTTATAAAAGTGAATCACTAAACATATACCTTGTTATTTAATAACTGGTAGAGCATCCTAGTGCTGTTGGTGGATGATGCATGACGGCGGCAATATGGATATACAGGTTTGGTTTTGAATGTTTGAATTTTATTTTATTTTTTATAAGGGTATAATAGTATTTTATTATTGTAATTATGTATATTAAATAAAAAATTATTCAACCTTTCCATGAACATACCAAACATGTTTTTATAACCGATTTCCACTCCTTATTCCATTCCCATTCTTATTCCTATTCTCATTACATTAAAAATCATTCCACAACCAAATAGGGCCTTAGAGTTAGGGAATGCAGAGTAATAGTTAAGGTTCCAGAATCTAAAAAGAAGAAATTGG
The DNA here is from genome assembly GCF_029017545.1 of Prosopis cineraria. Lineage (NCBI taxonomy): Eukaryota > Viridiplantae > Streptophyta > Magnoliopsida > Fabales > Fabaceae > Prosopis > Prosopis cineraria. The sequence continues at coordinate 29,596 of NW_026555434.1, forward strand.
GCAAAAGAGGAGTTGAATGCATCTTCTTGGGATTTGTTGAAAATAATAACGTACATAAGTTTTTGATAATAGAAACAAATGGTTCATTCCTTGTCAATAAAATTATTAAGTCAAGGGATACAATTTTTCAAAAGGAAAGATTTAACTCAATCCTAAAGTTTGAAGACATTATTCATTTCAATAAGAATTTAAATTTAGAGAATAATAGAGTAATATTCGCCTGAACATTATCAATAATCAACACACAATCACAAATACATAATAATTAGGAGCTATTAATCCATTTTAAGTTTACTGAATTCACAAAAGGGTTTAATCAATAAATATTTGAAATACAACTATAAATAATTAGAATTTCAAAAACCCTACAAAAATATAGTTTAAACTCAAATTTAATGATATTTAAAAGTATGAGAAGCATGGAAGATTAAAAAATGAAAACAAGGCCAAAAATATCATTTTGGCACATATATTGTGGCATGTGATCCATATGCTGTGGCATATGGTATAAAGAGGGTACTTGTGGCTTGCACCCATTGTATCACGACGCACGTTCCTAGTCATGACAACAAAATATTATTATGACAGTTTTTCAAGGTAAATTTTAGATGTTCACTATTTTTGCATCCAAAGTTCTATTAGAGTGATTCAAACACTCACACAAAATTTATTCGATAATCTAGCTAATAGTATATGTTTTGCTATAATTCAATATTGTATGTGGAATTTAGACACCCGTTTGCTAAAAGTTAGATTTTTAAACAAATGTTAGGCAACCAAGTGTTTAAATCACTACACTTATACCATTAACTTGGCTTGGGGTTTAAACCAGGTTTAATGGAATAATATATACCTAATCGACTAATCAAACACATAATAATATATCAGATATAGGATTCAAGCACTTAAGGCCTCAATTTCACATAACAAGGCTAATAACCATGTAAACGCTACTTGGCCAATTCACTACAACACATCACCATAATTATACACTTGCATTCTAATTTTAGCTTCAATATATCACGTTTCTCGAAATATACATTATAGGCTAAAATTTTCTCAAATATTTCATTATACAAGTGTAAATCACTGCAGCATATTCCATTTATACATACTTGCACCTGTACTAGTATTTTAGGCCTATCACTACATATTTTACACAAATATCACTATTACATACATGCTCAAGCTAAGAAAAAAGCGCACACACACAAACACACAAATTTCTTACAAGTACAGTCTTAAATATGATAAGTATTTTTAATTGGCAATTCAAAGATTATAAATTTACAAACATGTTTACAAACTTAAATATAAAGTGGGCATTATAATAAATATAATTGTACAACTATTCCTTTCTTGAATCTTTCCCTTGTGCTCTCTCTGACTCAAAACCTATAAAATAGTAACCACAGGATAAGATGAACATCTCAGTAATTAAGATAATTTACATTATCAATTAACATGTAAAATCATAAACAAGTAATGAAAGTATATCTTTAAAAACATGTTAATACAACTAGTACTATATTACCATAATATAATGCATGCCTATAACCAAAAGAACCTCTAGTACTTCTAATTGAACCTGTAAGCTTTCCCACTAGACCAAACCACATATCTGCTAAGAACTCACCTTTTATGGTAGAACTACTTGGCTAAAGGCATCTTAATCTACTTTCAGACTATAGACTTTCCCTATTAAAGTAATTAGGGTGTTTATACTCCAATAATGCATCCTAAATATGTTGAGCAGTCTAGTTTCTCCAATAACACACCCTTTCAAGTACTGAGAAGAATATAAGTTGCACATGGTATCCCGATGTCTCAATGATACCATATGGATTTTAATCACTACTTTCTCTATTAAGGTGAACTCCCACCCATACTAAACATGCACTGCTAATCATCATATGATCATACATACATATATCACCACAATATGCATTTGCAAATCACTATGGCATCGACATGCATAATTAAGTCACCATGATTATCAAGTCAAATGCTAATTTTAAGAAATATAAGTTAACTAACTTTTACCTTTTTATTTAGAATAATATATTCTACTATATAATTTTACAAACAACTTGTAAACAACTTTAAACGTCAATAAATAATATAAATTATTTAATTACTTCAACCCTTTTATTACTAAAAAGGTTACCCATAGCATAAATATACTTCTATCACTTTCTCAATCTCAACTTTGTTCCCAATTACCAAATCTATAATATGAAAAACTATATGTCAATTTCTTCATTTAACATAAGCACTTTTTAACTAAATTTAGTCCAATTTCACCACTTACAGCTTATAACTTCTATAGTTGAGCTACTGAAAGCTACAACTAACTCACCCCATCACCAACCCCTACTAACTAAGCCACATCATTAATCAACTCATACAACTTGAAAACCTTAAAATTTAGTTAGGGTTTAATCAAATCTCAACATCTAATCACCACACTTTATAACATCACTTGTCCTAAGCCTAAAAAACTTAGATTAATCTATTAAAATTACATACAAGCCTTTAAGCATGGATCTATAGATTCTCCCACTCATATCAACTCTTCCCATACCTAACCACATGAAACCAAGATGAAAATATAAAAGAGAAGGGTGGAAAGCTTACCTATAAGTTGGAGGATCCAATTCAACTCACAAGGTTGCTTGATATGATGCCGTAAGAGACCCTTTCCTCTTCTTCCCTATTCTACTCAAAAACTTGCACTTCCCCTCTAATTTTTCAAATTGAAACATGAGTTATTAATCTGATTTAAGTGCCATACACCACAGCTTGTGGCACAGCACTCATAATTCCAATTTTGCTCGCCTGTCTGGACCTAAACTCCATCATAGCCTAACCTTAAAGTTGTCCAATAGTTCAAAACACTAGTTAGCAATCCAAAAACAAAATTAGTTGAATTAATCCACTCATTTACTAATTTCACCCTTAACTAGTAATAGAGTTTTGAATTAGAAACCTAGGATGTTACAAATATTCCTAGTAATGATACCTTTAAAGAAATAGAAATTAAAAGAAATAAAAGGTCTAAGAAAACTAAAACCTATTGATCAAATTTCTTCATGTATGTTGTTGAGGGGACAAGAGAAGAGGTTGAAAATTATTCAACTAATAGCGATCCTGTAACATTTGAAGAGACTATGAAGTCTTAAGATTCAACTTTTTTGAAAGAGGCTATAGAAGATGAAATGGATTCAATAATTGAAAATAAAACTTGAAAATTAGTAGACCTCTCACCCAATTTTAAGCCCATCAATTGTAAATGAATTTTCAAAAGAAAATTAAAAGTAGATAAAACTATAGATAAATTTAAAGCAAGGCTAGTTGCTAAGGAGTTTACATAAAAGGAAGGGATAGACTATTTTCATACATATGTATTGGTTGCTAAGATTTCTACCATTAGAGTACCTATAGTACTTGCCTCAATATGCAAATTTATTATCCATCAAATGAATGTTAAAATAGCTTTTCTTTATGGAGAGTTTGAAAAAGAAGTGTATATGACACAATTAGAGGGGTTTGTAGTTCCTAGTCAAGAACAAAAGGTGTGTAAACTAATTAAGTCCTTTTATGGTCTTAACCAAGCCCTTAAGTAATGGCACAAAAAGTTTGATGAAGTAATTCTAGCAAATGAGTATAAAATCAATGAATCTGATAAATGGGTTTGTAATAAGTTTAATAATAGAAAAGGTGTCATGATTTGTTTGTATGTAGATGATGTGTTGATTTTTGGTATTAAATTTGATGAAGTTGAGAAAATAAAGAATTTTTTGTCTAAAAACTTTTATATGAAAGATATGGGAGAAACATATGTCATACGAGGAATCTAGTTTATTAGAGTTAACAATTGTCTTAGTCTTTTCCAGACTCATTACAGTGAGAAAATATTAAAGAAATTCAATTGCTTTGATGGTTGTCCTATTTCTATTCTATTTGATTGTAATATGAAATTATTACTAAATAAATGTTGTCTTATGAGACAATTGGATTATTCAAAAGTAATTCGATGCTTGATGTATGCTATGACATGTATTAGGCCAAACATAGCATATGTTGTAGAAAGGTTAAGTAGATACATAAGCAATCCAAATAAAAACTACTAGCATGTTGTGGATAGAGTACTAAGGTACTTGAAAGGGATAATTAACTACATGTAGTGGCAATCCTTCAATTTCACAAGGATATACAAATACTAGTTGGATAAGTTACTTAGAGAATTATGCTTCCATAAGTGGTTGGGTTTACACTTTAGGTGGGGATCTAAGAAATAGACATGCATTGTAGACTACATTACAGACTCTAAGTTTATAGCATTAGTTGCAAGTGTTCAATATATTGTGATAACCAATATACTTTTTCAAGGGCTTATAGCCAAGCTTATAATAGAAATCATGAATGATTTGGTTACCAATGGTGTAGTCTTTATAAGTTATATAAGATCATAATTAAATCTTACATATCTTTCACGAAAGGACTGACAAGAGGTATGGTGTTGAAAACATTAAAGGAGATAGGACTGAGGTCGTGTAAACCTTAATCACTAATAGTAGAAACTTGACTTACATTTGATTGTCATCAAATCTTGATTTCAAAGGTGAAAGTACACTATTAAAGTGATTGCAAGTATTTGACATTTTAAATACATCCCAAGATTAAAAAGTACTTGGTGACCATGAGATTAAAAGGATATAGGTTGAGATTTAAATCTTAATAGACTTGTAAGCATATATTTGTTAGAGCCCTAATCATGGTAGTGTTCTTAATAAAGTCTACCTATATAGAAATGAAGTAGTGCCACTTCTAAGAGTCTTACGCCTTGACTTTAAAAATTCACTTGAAAAGGATATGGACATGGGGCCAAGTAAGAGTGTTGGCTAAGTAGGATACAATGGATCGAGATCTTATGTGTAAGTCATGCATACTTGTTTATATGGGATAATTCGTTCAAAGCTTTGGCTACCATATTATTTTGGATGGGTGAAACCATGTCTTGCTAAGTAAAGATTCAAGTCTTTTAAACATCTTTACCAAAAGCATGAGATTTTCGAAGTGATAAGATTTGTAACCATTTTGAAAATAGTGGGGGATCGTTAAAATTTTTTCAAAATGAAGAGATGCCTTTTTGAAAAGTCATATCCTTATAAATTAAGAATTTTTTGTGAACGATTATGTAGAGAGTTATATTCATCATGGTCATGTTTTTTTAAATTCTAGAGGCACATTTCGAGGTTTATAAAACTAAAATGTGTTATTTAGTGAAAGAAAATGTATTTCAATAAAATTCTACTTAATAAAAGGATATTTCTTTTCATAGAAAGTTGTTATTTTATAACCCTTTTTAATATTAACTATTAAAGTATGTAGGTTCATGAACTAATAAAGGGATGTTCATGAATTAACATAAGGTTGTTCACGAATTAAAGGGTGCGTTATGAACCATACTCAAGAATCTTCATTGTATCTTGAAGAAAAGTTACCATCAACCTAACTTGCACCTAAAGAATGGAATAGGTGGGGGCAAATTAAACCTCAAAAAAAGTACTATCAAATTAAACCTAAAAAAAAAAGTACTGCCTATGTGTTAAAAACAAGCATGCATAACTTTTTTCTTCATCTTTATTTTTGTTGATTTTCAAAGTACCATCCCTGCTAGAGGTGTTCAGCTTGTATACATCTCGATTGGCCTAATATCATCCAGATCATATCAGGATAGGACTTTATAGGACAACATAGGAAATAGGTTTGAGACATAGGATTACTATCGGGACATCCCGTCCCGTCCCTAATATTATATATGTATATATATATTATTTTTATTTTAAAAATATACATTAAATATATTAATTATATTAATATAATTTATACTTATATTAATTATATCAATTATAATTTCAATATTTGTAATTCTTATATAAAAATAAAATTTTTTACATTGATAATTTTTAAAGACACAGAGTAAACAGGGCCATACCTTTCTTTATAATATATTAATTATATTAATATAATTTATTCTTATATCCATCTATTTAATACTCCATCCATTCAAAAATATAAGGTATTTTTAGTCTTTCGAGGTATACTCATTATCTTTTTTTTTAAAAGTGCCCTTATTGATAGTGACTTTATTTTTATTATAGGGTGTTTAATAAGGGTAAATATGAAAAAATAGAGTTAGTTTGAAAGTAGAAAAAAACTTATTAGAGAGTGAGATTCAGTTAAAAATGCCTTACATTTTTCAATAGAGGGAGTAACTTTTATTTATATTCTATTTTTTTATTCTATTTTTGAAAAAGTAATTAACTTAGCACATCTCAACTAAAGTAGCAGAACAATGATTTGATGTTGTGCTTGACTTACCTGTTATTGTTACTCTTATAGTCTAGAGATCACTTGTAATTGCTATCATAATGTATAGTTGTGATTAATGTAATTCAATAATTAATTTTAAATTATTATAATTTATGTACTTGTGTTGTTTTGATTTTAAATTCAATAAATTATATGATTTAAAATTTTAATGAATGTTATTATTCAAATCTTTCTCCTACATTGCCTAATTTATCGGGATGGTGGAACGTTTTAGTCTAGTCTCGATTCCTAACAGGACGAGACGACTTTTAAAACAAGACAGGACACTGGACAAAAATTTAGTATTAGTTTTTTTTTTTTTTTGGCAGGATAGAGTGTCCCATCCGGTAAGCATCCCTAATCCCTGCCAACAATATTTATAAAAAAAAAACCTTGACATTAACGATTCAAATTAATTCAAAACTTCCTTCATGACATAAAAGTGGAAAGTAATTTCGTTTTCAAAGGACGGTGTTTGCAAAATAAAGTTATTCTAAAGGGCGCTTTTAAGATTTTTAACATGCATCATACAAAACAACACACACACTCGAACACCAACATTTTCTGTCTACTGATGACTCAGATCACACCTCCGAGCGATAATATAAAACATGTAGTCTCAATCAGCAGGGAACAGAACTACGAGTAAAAACAAAACAAGAACAGACATAACAAAAGTATGTGCAAGATCTCACTCAATAATTTTTATTTTAACTCTTTCCTAATTTCTATTTATTTCGATGCAAATTTGACTGTGACTGTAACTGGCGTGGTGGATGATACTCTCGTGAATGATCACTTGATCAGTACGTGCATGGATCTCCCATCCTTTGTTTACAAAAATCAAATGAATATTGTTTAATTTGGTGAAAAATGAAAAAAAAATTAATGTTGAATTTATTAAATGATAATTTCAAAGAACAAAATGACACTCATGTCTTACTGCTTGTAAGGATAACACCAATGATGATTATACCATAAAAATAACAATGATGAAAAAAAGAACAGAAAGAGAGTTAATTATGAGGGATCCTCTATTTTCGGTCACAAATTATTACAGAACAATAGGTTGTGAAAATGATAGCATTATAGGATTAATTTGTTTATATCTGCTAATTAAGTTTTTCTCTTCTGGTAGCGAACACTTGGGAATGTCTCATAATCCAAAACCTCTCAATCTCTTCAGCTTTCCGACCTGGAATCCTACCTGCTATCAGACTCCATCTGCTGACAAAATATTTCACTCCCAAAAATTAAACAAATAAAAAGAAAAGACAGAAAAATTAAAACTTGATAACTTTCTTTATCAACCTTTGATGCTGCTTCTGAATTCTACTTCATGGCCCTGGTGCTTTTCATGAATTATATTATATATAGAGGACTGTGTAGTGGTGCATACTTCGATGGCACTGTCTGTTTAATATATTAAAATAATCACAATCCTCCGTTTTTCTGTCCTAAATAGAATCACAATCAAACAATGTCGCGCGCGCCGTGGACAACAGAATCACCTGACCTTCTTTTTTTTTTTTTTTTAAATACAAGAACACGGAAAACTCGTGTTGGGATTGTATATAAGTGCAGAAGGCCAGGTTATATAGGAATGACACAACTAATTATGGCTGGAATTTTTTTTCTTTTCATTTCCTCTTGTCTTTAAACATAAGTAAAACATCTACAAGTATCCCACAGAGTAAAAATAAAAAATTAATTAATTAAAAATTGGATTACAAATATTGAAAAATATTGTGGAAAAAAGAAGAAATGGGAAAAGAAAGGCAATATCTATGTATTACAACATAATAACATTGATTTTTTTTTTGTTTTGATTTCAATATAATACATAATATTTTGAACTTTTATAATAATTTTTGAATATAAAATATCATATTTTGAAATGTATACAAAAAATCAAATAAAATATATTAAGTGTAATTTGGATTACATATACTTTTCGGAAAAGTTTTCTCCGTGTGTGTGTGTGTGTGTGAACACAATTAAGAATAGATCCACAAAGAGTGTAAGAAAGGACATGAAATGCCTTATTTAAAATTTATTTACGTAAAAACACGTACTTGATTTTTTTTTGTTTGGGGTAAAAAGAGTAGTAGGTATTATGGGATTTTCTGATATTTCCAGATGATATATACTCTACATATACTGCACGCTTTCTCATCAAAATATCTTGACATGTTTGGATCCCCAAATAATTGAAAAGGGTCCTTCGCTTCCCTTGGAAGAACAAGCAAAGGGGAAAATAGATTATCACAAAAGCAGTTTATTTGCAGTGGCCGTTGTTGATGCATATAACAAACATGGAACTGGTAAAGCATTTCAATATTGAAGATGGAACAAAACAAGCTTTAATTTACCTGTCTCCAACGAGGCTGTACATTCTGTGGATGAGATTTTCTTCTTCCTCCGACATGTTTATGAACTCCCACTCCACACTGCTCACCTCTGCAATTACATGCAACATATATACACCAACATAGGCTCACATATCAGCCAGCTTTAGCCTAAAACTAAAAAGTCTGCCATATATAGCTGCAGACCCAGAAAGGAGATCTTCTTCAAAAGCTATTTTTAACCTAAAAAAAAGTTCAAGTTATTGATGGAAAACTGTGATCACGGAAGTCTCTCAGATCTGGAACCTCAACGACACTGTAGAACTAGAAGGATGGAAAAACTGACCACCAGTTCAATAAAGAAATAAATAAAGCAGAACACCGTGAAATAACTGGAATTAACGGGACTGCAAAGGTCGCTCAGATCTGATTTAAGGATATATATAGTTCCCGAGCTGAGTTAAGGAAAATAAGGAAAGAAACTCAGAAATGAACAATGGACGATGAAGAGAACAAGAGATAGAATGAAGCAGACCTTCAGAGTCAGAGGTATTAGTAGTCTTGCGTTGCCTTGTACGTTGTTTGTCCATGGAACTTTCCAGAAATGGCTAGCCAGCTTAAGAGGAGAATTGATCAGAGGCTAGCGATTTAAAGAAGCAAATAACGGAGACCTTAACACAGGCTTTTCTCTATGGGCACCTTCGAGGGCATAAAACAACGGCGCATCCGATTCTTTCCCTGTTTCTTCTCGTCCACTTGGCAGAAATCTAGCCGTTGATTTCATCTGCTGTTATGGTAGCACCACGTTGGCACTCGGAAGTTTTCTTTTAAGAATTATGTACTGTTTCAGGTACTAATTGTCAGGCTATGCTTACTTATAACTTTCCAACCGCGTCACAGGCGAGTTTTATATTTTTCCCGATGGTGGACCTATATGCGACATCTTTACAAAGTTTACTCCTTCCAATTTATTTTATTGATCATTTTTTAAAAATAAAGTGATTTACTTTATAAATTATTAAATTAATAATGATATTTTATTTTAAATAAAATATCTAAAATGTCTAAATTATTCTTAAAAGATAAAAAAGAAAAAAAAATAATATTATATAATTTATTTACTTTTTGAAAGTTATGTTTGTAATTTTATTAAATTTTATTCTTTATATTTTTATTATATTAATATTAATGAGATTGATAAAAATAATTTATAAATAAAATCAGATGGAGTATAATGCAATACTATTTATTGAAGTTCGTGCATATTATGTCACAATAATAGTATGAAACTTGAAAGTACGCAAATTTAGTGAGGGAAAAAAGCAGGCACCAGAAAAAAAAAAACTGTAAGAAATAAAGTGGGGTTTGATAAAATAATGATTATGCGTTTTACATAGGAGAGTCTTTGACATGAACGGTTAGTGTGGCTTACCATACATGAGTTCTGTTGATGCTACAATATAGAGGTTAGTGTCAGTCCTCATCATTCCTATATGTACCATAAAACTTGCAGATGCTCTTTCACGGCCCTCTCATTATTATCCAAAAGCCTCCTCTATCTCTAGAGCTTTTCGTCCTGGAACTTGATTTTATCCCATCCCGGAGCAAGTTTAATTTTGCATATATACATGTGCATGGAAATAGGACACTGTGGTTGTGGGAATATAACTTAAAGATGTGCAAAACTTTTTATTATTTATTCAAACCAAAGATTTACAAAACTCTCACTTTCTTTCCTTTACTACGCATGTACGATAAGTCGGTTAATATATTTATTTCATAACTTCTGAATTTTTCTTCATTCTTCCATTTTTCACCGCCATTAGCCTGGTTCTCCATAATTTTAGACTTATCAGTTTTATTATTATTTTGTTTAATTAGTCGGTGACTCTTTAACATTGGAGGATTCCCGAACATAAAAAGAATGAACAAATAATTAAAGACAGAAAAATTAACAGATAATAAGGAAATAAAGAATATAAGGACAGAGAATCAATCGGATTGAGGGTACTCCGCGGACCCTCGAGCTTTTGTTAGGATATATCTAGTGGGCTATATTACAGATCTCGATGGTGCTTTGTTTTCAACAATGAATTCTACCTTGACTGGTAAATAAATATGAATAAGTAGGTTAAGAATATGGGTTAGACTTGGGAGGCCAACTCGTGAATTGACCTATTTTTTAAAAGATTAATTTTTAAAAAATTTGATGTCTTTTCATTGATGATTCAGAATGACTCAATAAATTTTATTGAATTTTTCATTAATGATTTTCTTGCAACATAAAAATTAATCAATTATTTATTTGTATACTCCCTTCATTTAAAAATATAAAATATTTTAATTAAATTTTACCTTTAATAAAATAATTACTTATTTTTTAATTAATTTTATCTTTTTATATTTATCCCTATTAAATACCTTATAATAAATATAAAGTCATTATCAATAAGGGCACTTTAAAAAAAAAACATTGATCACACTTCAAAAAATTAAAAATACTTTATATATTTAAATATATAACTCTTCAAAAAATATTTTATATTTTTGAACTATAGGAATATACGTTTCGTTGCCCATTCATTCACTCCCCTATTTTTTAATGATCACTCCCCATTCCTAATAGATAACTATGCTCAATATAATAAATTTTGCAAACAATTCTTTTAATTTCTCACATCAGGTTTAAAAAACCAATGAGCTAAAAAATAAACTTTATGATCTAGATTTAAATCCGAATCTATTTTTAAGTTATTATAACTGATTGACAAATGATATGCTATAAAACCAATACATTTAAATTTAGTTTACGGTTAAGTGTGTGTTTGGATTATAATTTTTTTTAATTAAAATTAGAAATCAACTGAGATTAAAAAAAAATTTATGACTATAATATAATTTGTATTTGAATACGTTTCTTTAAAAGTCATTGAATAACTTAAAATTTATTTGAATGATTTAATTTAAAAGCCTAAGATGTATAATGATAAAAATGAACACAAGCTTTCTTGTATATATTTTAATAAAAAATATTAAATTTTAAGTTATAATTTAAAAATAGAAGTTCATATACAATTTATTGTTTATAAATTATAAAACTCTAAAGTAAATTAACAAATTACAAAATATTAAATTATAAAAAATCCTAAAATAACCCTATGTGCATGCAGTAAAAAAGTCATTCTAGATCCAATGGCTGGAGTCTAGAAATATCCAAAAAATAGGAAAAAAAAAAAAAAATGAAAACAACTAAAATAAAAACCAGATAAAGAGTTTATTAAGTTAAAAAATATAGATAGTAGAGGCCAAAATTATTCAAAGAGTTTGAATGTCAACAGGAGTGGACAAGGGACATGAATGTAATTAACAAATGGTAGAAAAATGTAAATAGCATTAGATGCTGTCAAGATGGGACTTCACAACATTAGAAGCCAGAATTATTAGCTTTTGGTCTAACAAAGGTTTTAGGATGAAAGCTCTTTTCAAAATTTTTTAAACCAGATAAAAATATAATGAGCTTTTTAGACTTAAACTTCAGCCAGAATCCTTCAAACCCTAGTTAGAGTCCTATCCGAACATACTCTGAATCAATTTATGACGAGGCATGCAAAAAGCAAATGAATTTACGTACAATATTACTGTTACAAAACAGAAGTCTGAAAGCACGTTTACGCAAATCAATTTATGATCTGCTAATCATTTATCTTCCGCCTCCAAATACTCGGGGACACAATTTTACACACACACACAGGTTAGAGTTAGAGCCAACGTTTCTGTGGTATTTTCAGTAGTCAATTCTATATATCTTTTTTTTTTTTTTCCCTTCCAGCTAGGCTAGCTGAAGCTAGAAATGAGATGCACCTAGAGCTAGTAATCAATTCTATATATCTTCGATCTTCAGATTTGAGCACTATCAGCAGCTTGTCGCGCGTGTTCATATGTTCCATTCCATTTAACCTGACTATTATTATTATTATTATTATTATTATTATTATTATTATTAATTGTATAGATTGATAGCAGTGGCAGATTTAGGACTCATGACCAGTGGGGGCAAATTTTTTAAAATAAAATTTAATATAATTAATTTTTAAATAATAAATATTATCATCATAGACACATCTAGTTAGTCATGGTAATATAACTAATTTTATTAAGAAAATATGTTATCAAAATGATATATAAAAATTAAAATTATATAAGAATATATATAATTAAATAAACTATATACCATAAAATTTTAAATATAATAGCAAGATTTTTAAATTTATCCTAATTTAGTATTGTTCAGAATTCAATTCATAAAATTTAGTTTAATATTGTTACTCCTCTAATGATATATTTTCCATAAAAATAACATTACGACCAACCTATACAAATCATGTTTTGATATATTAATTATTTTTAAAAATTATAAATTTAAAATTACAATTTAAACATGTGCATGCAAAAAAATTGCTAAAAAATATAAAAAGTAAACTAACGTCTCAACAAAAAATAAACATAAAAATGGTAATATAACTCAAACATCCTTTCAACAGTATAGTAGGGTAAATAAAAAATATTTATAGAGCAAGAAGCAATGTAGAGGAAAAATATAAAATATTACCTGCTATGGAGATGAGTTGCCGTGGATGCACTTCACCTTTCTTATATTGTTTTCAATTTTCTGTTAATTTGATCTCTCACTGATTGTATATCTCCTCGCCCAGCCCCTTTTCTCCCCTTTTTTGTTTTCAGTCTTCATTTATCTTCGCTTCACAGTTCACCTATAATATCATCTTCGTCCAGTGGTGCAAGATCAGGGGAAGGGGGGCATATTTGAACCAAACTTGCTAGGTACATGCAACTTTAAAAGCTTCAGTGGGGGTAGTCGCCGACACTGAGGATAACGTAGGTCTGCCTTTGTTGATCTGCATTCATTAGAGGCATTATAATTATTGAAAGCATTTTTAATATTGAAGATGGAAGAAGCTAGCTAGCTGTAATATATACCCGTCTCGAACGAGTTTGTACATTCTGTAAATGAGATCTTCTTCTTCCTCTGACATGCTTATGAACTCCCACTCCATCCTGCTCACCTCTGGATTTGCACAAATTAAATACACAGTAACACAGATCAGCTTGGATGAGACTATAAGTGAGCAGAGCTACACAGAAAGGTAATCTCCGTCAAAAAAAATTAAAAACAAACTGTTTATAATAAACCTATAAGCTTAAGTTGATCATATACTAAAGCAATCTAATTAATAACTACTGCACCCAGAAACAGGCATCGATCACTGATATGATGTCTGGTGAAAAACACTGAAATAACGTGACCAACTCAGCTCTAGCATGTTGAAGTTTCTTAGATCTGGAACTTTAATCAAACAGTTATTACGAGATTTAGATTGGAGTCTGGATATATATGTATATTTAGAAGCTGTAATGTTATGAAAGAAAGAGATGAAATGAAGTTGACCTTGAGGGCAAATGCTAGTTGGCTTCCGTTTCTTTCTGCGCTGTTTGTCCATGGGCTCATATGTATGTTAAGCATTGATGGTTCTTGTACATAAAATAATCCATTAAATTTGGACGATTTAAATTAAAATCTGGGTGGCCCATCGTGCTCATCACCAAGATGGATCTGTTAGGAATGGGGGCACCATTCAAAAATAAGGAAGAGAACAAATATTAAAAAAAAGTAGTAATAATTATACATCTTAATTCAAAACCTAAAGATTTAAATTTACAAATCATTTTATTTTATCATATTATAAAACTTAACTTCATCTAATATGAGATTTTTCATATTCATTCAACTTCACTCACACTTAAACATCACATATTTAATTTTGTAATACGCGCGCGTACACACACACACATATATATTAAGTTTTTAGTTGTAGTTTTTACGAACTCTGACGCATCACAGATCAAGAGATGAATCCGAATTCATTCGACTGAAAATTTGATGCAGCGAAACAAGTCCTCCAGGACAAGAAAATAAATTTCTTTTTATTTTTAGCTTTTTTTTATTAGAATCCATGTCAAAAAGAAAATGTGATTTTTGTTGAGAATTATACTATATTATGTTTTTTTATTAGGTTCACTTTCAGGTTAATTTTTTGATTATATATAATTTAACCATTTTACAAAGAGATGTGGAAATGTTGTTGACAATTAACTTTTGAGAGTTTTTTTTTTTTGAATTATAAGATATTATCCAATAGTGAAAACCAACTCGATCGTCCGAATTTTTGTATGAATAAAAAGAAAAGAAGAGAAAAGAGCTTCAGAAAGAGCATTGAGGGAAGTGGATGGCATGAAATTATTTGGGAATCTGGATCTTTGCTTTTTAAAAAAGGTGACTGATTGTCCGTTGCTTGTGGATAAAGTTAAAAACCACTGCACATTTATTTTCAACAGCTATTTGTATTTCCTTTTTTCTTTTAAACTCTCCCTCTCTGGTTCTTGTCCCATTCCTAACAACCTTTCCTCCTTAACAGCCTGCTGCCAATTGTCTTTCAAGTAGGTGAAGTTTTTTGGTAGGCATGAAATTTCGGTCAGACAGGTTTTTATAATAGAAGTTTTCTACGAAATAAAAACCCCATACATGATAACAAATAATTGAAACGAAATTATAAGCACATTTTTGTAATGACTTAAATTTATTATAAGTCATTTTCAAAATTATTATTACTGCTATTTAGTATTTACTCGTACTGTTTGTCTGTTTCGCTGTTTTATAACATTGAAAAAAAACCAAAATTTGCTTAAGAAGCATTAAGTCTAAACTTATTTCCATATCTAACCATACAGTACTCCCACAATCCTTTTTATATAACGCACTCCCAGTCTTTTCATCAGAACTAAGGAAAGATTCATATAAATTCATTAATTTTGTCTAGAAATGAAAAAAGTTATTAACTTTTTGTTTATAGTTAAATTTAAAACACATGCCTTATAATGATTAAAAAAAGCCAAACAAAAATAGAGCAACAACACTGGAAAATTATAATAAATGCTTCCTTTGTTGCCTTGTCATAAGAATCAGGTGTTTTTTTTTAATAAAAAAAGGATTAATTGGAGGAAGTGTATATATATTGTTAAACTCATTATATCAGGTATATTTGAGACAGTCTATTTTACTAAAATAATTTAAACTATTTAGTTAGATATACCATAAACTTTATATCTTCTAATCTATTTTTTACCCCCAAAGACTAGGTCTATTCAATTTTTTCTTTTTCTTCCTCTCTTTCTTCCTTTTTAATCTCTTGTTATTTTCATCTTTCATTTGTTCATTCTTTTTCTCAATTTTTTTTATCTCTTGGCTCATAATATTATATTCAACTCATTATATTAACTATACTTGAGGATAATTTATTTTATTAAAATAATTTAAGTTATTTAGTTAGGCATATCCTAAACTTTATATATTTTTAATCTATTTTCTAATTGCTATATATGGGATTTCTTTATCTCTAATATGTGTGTGTGTATGTATATATAATGTTTTGGTGGGTAGTAAACCTGGATTAGGGTAATTAAGAAGATTAAAAGAAGATATGAACACTTCCTTTGAAACGTGGAGAAAATTACACTAAGGTGAAGCAGATATGTTTTCTCGTGGTAAAATTAGTTTTTTACAATTTTCAAATCAAAGACCATCGCATCACTTTGATTTTGACCAAAACTAACGTAAAAGCCAAGCATACACGAAGGTAATCTTCTTGTGTTTTTTTTTTTCAAGATTTATACTAATTATAATCTATTGAAGTGTAAAAATATTTGAGATATTGTTGGACGTTAAATATTAATACAATTTTTAATAAAAAATTAAATTTTGATTTGTTATATTATGAAAAATTAATTTTTCACTAGATCCTATATGTTGGCTGGTTATGTTATTAGGATTTATCCATGTTTTATAAAATCATGTGAAAATTTTATAAGCACTGTCGCAAACACTTTATAAGTTGTAAAACTTGTCAATCATGCCCCTCCAGAATCCCTCACAACTAACCAAAAAAAAAAAAAAACGCAGGCTTTTTAACCGAGAAAAAAGAAGTGCGGGGTGGTCAACCAGAACCTTCCGGTTCAATCTCGGATTCAAGAATGGCTGCAAGGTTACGTGGCATGCTGTCATTCGTCAGTCTGGCAACTGATCATGCGTCAAAATGACGTCGTTTAACGATGCACGGAATTTTCATCCCGCAACGGCACATGCATTGGATTCGGTTGCCTGTCCAATTTTTATTTTTGTAATGCTCATAAATATTTTTTTTATTAAAAATAATTTTATTTGAGATATGATATACACTAAATGTGGACATTTAAAAAAATATCAATTTTTATTAAGTATAATAAGTTAATAAAAAAATTATTTTTACTGCTATTTTTAAATTTCACACAACCTTTTAGAAAAAAAATATAGATTAATGACATAGAGTTCGCCATAGTTTTGCCAAAATTATAAATCTTCTTTCAATTGCCAAAACTTGCATATTTTTAAGAAAATATTAAATCACACAGATTTGTTCTAATTTTTACTTAAATCCTATTTTATTTTCCTAAAAACGTTTTAGATTGTAAAAATAAAAATGGTATACCTTTAACAATATTTAAAAAGAAAACATAAATATAAGCGCGTCATTTTTTCCGTATTTCAAAAGAGAGATGTATCTATGTTTTGAAACAAGAAAAGCGAGTAGGTCTGCTTCTAACTGCAGCTTCATTTTTCTGGTCGACGAATATAAGAGAAATTGAAAGATGAATGTATTAGTATTTCTAGCCAGCTACTTGCATCCACGAGCTTTATATGAATTTGGAACCGTCTGTTTCTATTAGCTCCATTTTCGTAGTGGATAATAAGTTTTTGTTATTTGGGTTTGTTAAAGACTTAAAGCTTGTTTTCGGCAAAAATAAAAAAAAGAGGACTTAAAAAGCTTGTTAGAATCAAGATAGATATCAGATTTAAAATATTCATAAAAATACTCCAATATTATTCAATAGCAAGACTCTTACATTGGTATTTGCTATCATGAATCATGATTAAACACATACTCCCTTCAGTCCTAGACATGTAGTTTATTTTTGGATTTTTGTTTGGTCTTATATATATATATATATATATCTATGCATATATGTATAAGGTTTCAACTCTCATTTTGTCTTTCTCTTGTATTAATTTTTTTCTTTTCCATAACACCCTTATTGGAGCATTTATATCTCTGCGTTGTTCTTACAGAAGTTTCACAAACTCTCTATAGAATAATTATAAATAACCAACTCATTTGCCTTTTTAAATTACTCCTTGCACTTGAGTCAGAAAATAGTTTTAATGTGCCAGCCATTTTTTTTTAGTTCCGCCGACTTGAGGCAGCAAACTTTTTCATCAATTTCACCAACAGCTTAATCATTAAATGAACAGTTATTATCCCATCTGCTCAATTTATATATGACTTCTTGAATTTGTTTTTCTCTTTTCAATAGATGCAAAGTTGAAATACTATCTCAATTTAAATTTATAAGATATGTTTAGATAAAATTATGCATACTAATTAAAAAAACTCATCAAATACATTTCATAACTTTATTTTTTTTAAAAATAAAAATATAAACTTTTAAAAATACCATTCATTTAACACTTTATCTATAAAAGCATGTCAAAAAAAGAGAATATAATGTGAAAAGTAATATTAAAAAACATATTATTAATGAAAATCATATTTCCATCAAAGTGTTTTATGTATATATATATTTGAGATTATAAATCTTTTTTAAAAGTGTCTTATAATTTAAGATGGATATAATATTTCAACTTTGCATCTATTAAAGATAGAGAAACAAAGCATTTGAGGAGTCATATAAAAAATTAAATTAGAATTAAATAAATATTTTAATAATCTGCTATGATTAAAATTGGAAAATATTAATTAGTAACTCCTCACATGATTTACTTCCTCTGTGTAATATTATAAGGTATTTCCTTTTCAAAATATCATGTTAAAAAATATAAGGTAGTTTGGATCTTTCAAGATGCAATCAATAAATTTTTTTTAAAAAATTCTTAATTAAGGTATAATTAATAATGTTTTTTAATTGAACCATCCTATTAAATAAAAATAAACGGAAAAAATCATGTAATTTTACAAATAATTTTCTGATTTATTGAGAATTTAATTCAATTAAAAATATTTTATAATATTAAAAAAGGGCATAATAAAAAAAAATTTAGAAGACGCCTTATGATAACTAACGAATGAGAATTTATTAGGCACGGGTATGGTAACATTATCCTCTCTTGCCCACATCGAGGTTAAAACTGTCTTTTCAGTTGGATTCAACATTTTCTTGAAAAAAGGTAACTACAGGTCAAGTGCCTCGAAATTTGTTTGGTTGGTTTGACCTTCGGTTCTTCGGCTTCGTTCCCACTAATGAGACCTTTGCGTATCGTCCTTTTCTAATTACAATTACAACTTATACAACTCACAATCACCATGCCCCCCCTTTTTTTTTTGGGCCAGAATCACTAGGCCGCTTTATTTCGTTTCTTTATAAGATGATGTGAAAACAATGTTAATGTGAACTTTATCTAAATGACGATAAGCATACTAGGATCAACCAACCTTATCTATTTTGGATCCTCTAACATTCCAACCTAACGTTGGGTATAAATATATCAACTTTATTGGAAGAAAAACTGTGCTATCAAGAGATGGATATATTTCTGTTTTTTTGGATAACCATGCCCAAATCCATCTACACAATTGAGTGAAAGTAGAGATAGAATTAATAATTTTTGTGCTGTCTATTATTATACTATATTTCTATCATTATCACTTAGAAATGTTCAAATTTAGTACTTTTCCAAATAGGATTATAATAATATTTTTAATGTCTATTATGACCTTACTATTATTATTAAATCGTACTTATTTTATTAATTTATTGAAATAAGAACATAATTACTTTTTTTTTTCATTCTTATATATTTTCATTTATTCTTGGTTTGGATCAGAAAATAGTAAGGGGAAAAACTGCTAAAAATAGTGTATAAAAAACTACTAAAAATAGTAAACTCCTTTCATTTTCCACGGCAAGTAGCATTAATTGTCTCCTAAACCTAAATTATTGAGCATATAGTGACTATTGAAAATATGATATACTTTTTCCATGTTGGTCCAATAAGAATTTAGATTATAATCTACAAAGCTGTGGATTTAAATCTTATTGTAAATGTGATGATTTTATTAGTAAATAATCTGCAAGTACTTCTCTTTGAGATTGAAAGCATCTTTTGATCCTGATGAATTATCGAGACTCAATTCACATAAACTTTTATTAATAAAAAAAATATATGCTCTCTCTAGTTAAAATATAAGCATCTTTTGATAATAAACTACATTGTCAATAAAATTCTTATTTTCATTAAAATATATATTATTTTCTTCTTTTTACTCTAGTTTTAGTACACGATGGATGAGAATAATGTTGTAAATTTATAGACACAAAAATTTAGATTAATAAATTCAAGTGACAAAATGAAAAAAAAAAAACTTTTATGAATATAAAGGTGGATTATACTTTGGAACAAGATTATCACAAAAAAATGTTTACATTTTAAATTGGAGGCAGTATTTTAAAAAAGAAAAAAGAAAGAAAAAGGTAAAGAGAGAGAAGCAGAGACAATGAAAGTCTCATTAAAGAGGCTGATTTTTGACAAACTCATTTTCACCTGGCCGCAATTCGTACTTAAAGCTCAGAAAGTATATAATCTGATCAAGGCGTTTTACACCCACGGAAAGATCTGCGTCAAATTTTCTCATTTTCTTTCAATCAATTCTTCTCTTCAACCTTGCTATTTCCGGGAAAAAAAACCATGGACAAACGCCGCAGAAAGCAAGCAAAAACTGAAAGCTCCTACGCTGAAGGTCAAGTTCTATCTCTTTCTATCACTGATTCATCCAATTCCGGGTTCTTTCGTTTTCCGTTAATCGCTTTCTTTTATTCTACTAGCCACACCTCTGACTTCCGTCTCAGACTCATCATCTGTTTGATTAAAGTTCTGAGAGAATTTTTGCATGTGGAGCGGGACCTGTCTCTGTTATTTTTGTCAGTTATTAGTCTTTATAGTTTCTCTCCTTGAAGACTCAACTGAATTTCAATAGATAGCTTAAATCTCTGGGTTTTATGATCGACAATTTCACTTCCCTGTCTTGGGTCGGATCATGTTAACCTCAGCTAATCTGTAGTGACTCGCTGATTTTGTTTGTGTGTGTGTGGCATTTAATTGCAGAGGTGAGCAGCATTGAATGGGAGTTCATAAACATGTCAGAACAAGAAGAAGATCTCATTCACAGAATGTACAAACTGGTGGGAGACAGGTACAGCTTTGCTTGTTCATACTTCAAAATGATTTCCAGTTTTGTGTGCATAATATAATAGCTACTGAAACATACATATTGCTTTGTGGGGTCAAATCACTGAATTTTCTTTGGACCGGCCGGTTTCTTTCTTTCTTTCTTTTCCCAAGCATTCTTTTTCGCCTCTGCTTGTTCCTCCGACTGGTTTTAAGCGGACACCATCATTCTCATTTCTCAAGGATCACACAAGCTTTACATCTGAATATTATGATGCAGTAAAACGGTATTACTGTGTGGAATAATCAGAACACTTCACTCTCAAAATTTCCTGTTAGTGATGGGAGTTGAATCTCTCTCCCTCTTTTGTTTTCGTTTTATGAATTGATCTCTCTAATTCAACTACAAATTCCTTTTGATGGCAGAGACTCTGATTGAAAGTGACATAGTTTTGATGTTTTAGGAAAACCATACTGAGTAGTTTTTATTCCTAGAGTTGCAGCATTCAAGATCTTCGTTGTTTTTTCATCAATGAATTAATATCTAGAGTTGTAGTCAGTTTTAGTCAAAGTTTTTACACTATTACCAAATATCATTACTATATCAGTGATTTCTCATTTCCAAGTGTATTTACTAATATTGACTATAATTCTACGCTGATCTGATTTTTGTTAATGAAAAAATTCCCAAGACCGTAACCCCATTTAATCACACCTTTAGACGCCAAAAGCAATATTTTTCTTATGTATATGAAAATTGTATGCTGGAAAACATAGACATGCAATATTTTTATCAATATCTCTGTCAATACAATTTACGTTTTTTTTAAAATAAAGGTTAAGAAAAATGACCTCCCATGTGTTGGTCTGGCACTTGAAGAATCAATAATAGGACCAAAAGAAACTAGGTGAACGTAAAGATGAAAATTTTGCATGTTTTCATGGGAATTTTACAAAACATGCATTATATTAGAATCCAAAGGCAGTGGTCCTGCTCCTCTGCATATCTAAAGCACGGTTATGGGCATTGTTTCAACATGAAGACGATAGAGTGTGCATTATTGAAAATGCTAATAAATTCTGCTTAAACGCATTGGACTATTCAACCTGTGAGGGACCAAGCCTGATAAGAAATAATAAAGCTCCTGTCTGGAGGTTTTTTTCTTTTCGTTTTTTAAGTGTATATTATTATATATGTTGGAGCATTTACTTGTGCATATAAACTTGTGTTTCTCAGATGGAGTCTGATAGCAGGTAGGATTCCAGGTCGGAAAGCTGAAGAGATTGAGAGGTTTTGGATTATGAGACATTCCCAAGCGTTCGCTACCAGAAGAGAACAGCTTACCAAATGTAAATCCTGATAATTAATTAATACCCTATTATTTTCTACCAAAAGCAAAAAAAAAAAAAAAAACAGTTTCCTTGATTTCTCAGCTCGTTTCATGTCCCTTTGCCATTTGGTAATCTACTTCAATATTTGGTTTATTTTTCTGTATTTTTTAAATTGATAAATTACAATTTACAAACATGAAATAAAACATTCAACTTTGCTATTGTCAACGTTTGCTTCATATACTATATTACTTTATAGTCTCAAGATTCTTTTCACTGCAATAGAAAAATTATTGCACATCTGGGCCATCAAATTAAATTTAAACTATTCAAATGTTATATTTTATTAAGAAAAAAGAATTAATTAATCTGAATATTTGAATATTGATTCAATATATATAACTTCAGGAAAAAGGAAGTCAAGACTGAAAAAAATAAAGTAGAGAAAAATCAACCATTGAGAGGTTGGGATTGAGCAGAAGGAGTTGGTTTCTTACAAGATAATAAATTAAAATTAAAAAATATAATATTTGATTTCTATAATTTCATCTGGCTTTATTTTTAATCTGGATATTTTTTCAATATTTTCATTTTTTATAGGAATTAAAAACACTGAAAAATAGAAACTATAGGAATCTAAAAAATAAAAGTCATCCAATCTTTCTAAAATTATAAGAACTAAAAATACTAAAAAAAATTATAAGGATTAAAAATAAAACTCAATAAAATTATAAGGATCAATAATTATATTTTTTTTATTATAATTATATGTCTAAATTTAATACCGATGAAGTATCTGTTGGTGATAAAAAAATATTAAAAAAACAAGTTAATTATTTTATTGTGCATATCTTGATCCACAACAAGTCAAGACCCAAGAGGATAATTTTTATGCCTTCACCCTAATAATTAATCCTGATACTAAATCCTGGATCTGAAACTTGAACCCCTAAATCCCGGCTGATGATATAACACACACACACACACAATTGGGCACTTTTTTGCACACACATATAATTGTACACTTTTTTGGGCCAAAAAAGTGCCCAAAAAGTGTAGAAATATATATGTACGCATTATAATAAGGGTGGGACCATGAGAGTATTATATGATATATTTCAGGAGGCCAGGGTATTAGTGATAATTAATGAGGATTAAAGTACACATAAAACGAAACGACGACATATAACGGACAAAATCTTCACGGGCACATAACAACAGGGACTTACTAAGTTCAATAATTATATTTGATGTCTCACCCCAGCATGATCAGCATGGGGTACGTACATTGTCCTTCAAAATCCGTTCCTAATTCCATTCAACATACACAAAATAATTCATCCGGCAGCTCTATTATTATATTGCCCATTGATGATTATGAATTTAACATTACTTCATTAAAGCTGATTGGACTTCTTTGAAATGACTTCTCATCTAATTAGACACGGACACATGGCCATTATTCTATCAAATAATTATGCTCCCCATGGCAGACCGGCGTCCTAATATCGTAACTAATCTACACATGGCAGATCGTTTGCTTCCAAATTACTCCTTTTACAAGTAATTTTTTAAAATAAATTTACATGCTAATAAAATTTTTATTTTTTAAATTTTAATTATCAATACACTTCATCGTTAGTAATAAATGAATTTATATAAGGATATAGGTTGACAAATACAATAGATAAAATAAAAATTATTTTACATATATTAAATTGTTTATATTTTGAATCAAAATTAATTGAAAGAAATTACTTACTCCTTCCGTTTAAAATATAAAGTATTTTGAACTGAATTTCACCGTTAATAAAGTATTTACCTACTTTTTAACTAACTCTATCTTTTCATAGTTATTTCTATTAAACACCTTACAATAAATATAAAGTCATTATCAATAAGGACACTTTAAAAAAAAACATTAATTACATCTCCAAAAATTAAAAATGCCTTACATTTTTAAATATTCAACTCCTCAAAAAATACCTTAAATTTTTAAAGGGAGGGAGTATATTTTAAACCAGAGAGAGTCTAAGATAATTTGAAATAAGACTACATATATCAATAAAGCTCAACAATGACATTAAAAAAAATTATTTTTAAAAATAAAAATGTAAACTTTTAAAAATATCTTTTATTTAAGATAATTTTAAATTTACATAATTAATTATTACATTACAAACATTTCAATTATCTTTCTTTTGGAAAATTATATTATAAATGAAATTTTATTTTTATTAAATTATTTTATATTTTTAGATAATGAAATACCTTCAAGATTGTTTAATAATTTGTGACGGATGGAGCATATAGCACAACAAAGATAATTAATAAAAAATAAAATCTATACTAAATTATATTATGATAAGTTATAGAATAATTTATTTTTCAAATTTGTGTAATGTAAATGATTATTTACAAAATAAATTATGCTCTACTTTTCATAGAGATAAATAAATAATAAAGCAATGATAAATTAATATTTTTTATTAGTTTTCTTTTATATGGAATATTAATGATTGATTTTCACATGTTAAAATTAAACTCACCGTATTTTATTTTAACTAACAGTAAAATATATATTCAGTTTAATGATTAATCACTTCTCTAATTTGAATCACTTATCTAAAATATATTTTTTCTTTACTTTTTTAATAACTAGTACAGTACAACTTTTGTAATTAAATTTGAAAAATTACCTGAAAAATTATACAAAAGATCCGAAACATCAACTAATAATATTAACAATTAATCTAAAATTTCAAAAGCTCACATTCGTAGAGATTTTATGAATCTGAAAAAAAAATGATGTGAACAAGACGATAGTGCTTGTCGAGTTAAAGAGAATCATGTAAAAGAGATTTTTGCTCAAGGCTATAAGTGATGACTTTTGGAATTATCATTAACACCTAAGATCAAAGATTACGGAAAAGCAAAAACATATAATATATATTTAATTATTTATTATTGCATAATCCTGCATGTGTGTGTGTGTGGTTTTTTTAATTATATATATATATATGTGATGCTTTAATTTCCAAACATGCTTTGCTTAAGGAATATTCACTTACCAGTTCGGGCCCCAATTAACACTCCTTCAAATTGTAACTGCCCTAAAAGTGTAGAAGCACATAATTATTCGACATTTATTTGGTCGTGTCATTGTTTAGGATTTCATGCGTAATACGAGTCACTTGTTGGCCGAAAAATAATGACAATACAAGTCATTTCGTCCTTTCTTGAGGCCAACATCAATTGCACTTCAACAATTAAAACAATTATATGTACATAAAAAGTAAATCATACACGCATGTAATCTCTAAATTTTGCTAAATCAAATATGATTGAATTGAACTTTGTTGGCACAATTGTACACATAATTTAATGCTTCATTGCTTTATAGGGTCCATTCTCGGGATGAAAATTTGGTAAAATACTAAATTTGGAAATTTCAAATTGTCATGGTGCTCATCACTGTGTCCGGTCCCGAAAAACTTGGCATTTATAGTTGCAGGAACCAACCCCATCCTTTTTCATTTCCCAAATTAGGTACGCCCATAGAGGACTGCACCTCCGACCTTGACCTCTTTCTCTTTCAAACACACACACACACACACACACACACACACAATTAATAACAGAGAGAACACATAATTTAAATTTGAAAAAATTGCTAGAAAAAAAACTCCATCGAAAATCTAATTGCCAAGAAGGACTTGGGATTGTTTTTTAAAAAAAGTCCTTCACTGTCAATAATTGGTGAAGGTTAAATGACATTAATACTCTAAATGATTAAAAAAAACAAAAATCGAGCAAGATCTGTTGCTGTCAATATATTGCACAAGATCCTTGGCTGTCAATACATCACAGGCCCTTCTCTGTCAATAATTAAATGTCAATATGTGACACAAGGTCCTTTGGTGTTAGTATGTCGCAGATAATGCTTCTTCCATGATATACGCAAAACATCTTCAACGAAGTATATGCAACTTTTTTTTCACGATATGCGATTGATCTTCAATGAAATGCAATTTTCTTTCACATATTCAAATATCACTTATGCATATTCAAATTTCCTCATAAAGATACCTTTAAAAGTATATGCAACTTGTCTCCACAATATGCGATTGATTTTCAATGAAATATAATTTTCTTTCATATATTCGAATATCATTTATTCATATTTGAATATCCATTACTAATTTCCCTTATGAATACCTTTAAAAACATATGCAACCTGTCTTTCACGATATGCGACTGATCTTCAACAAAATACAATTTTGTTCACATATGTAGAAGATCTTTCATATATACAATAGGCTCTCCTCATGTGTAGAAGTCTTCCATATATGCAAATAATTAGTCATCATATGCAACAATTGTTCTTAAATGTCCAATGTTATGGGTGCAAATGATATCAAGGATATATAACTAATATTCCCTTATATGCAGTCATTTTTAATAAAATGCAATCATCTTTCGTTGAACCAAAATGCTTCCACGCATGTGCAAAAGGTCTTCCATATACGCAGTAGGCTCTCCTCATGTGTAGAAGTCTTCTATATATGCAAGTAATCAGTCCCCATATGCAATGGATCTTCCTAAAAGGGCTATTTTCTTAAGGGGTGCATATGACTTGAAGTATATGCAATTGGTCTTCCCTTGTATGCACACACTTCAATGAGATGCCATTATCTTTCAAAAAAAGTTATTTTGAAAAGTTACTCATTTTCTATGAAAACACCTATGAATATTTTGAAACGCATTTGAATATTCTGAAAATGCAAATGATTATTTTAAAAATTTACTCATTTTTTATAAAAACACCTATTGATATTTTAAAAACACATATAAATATTCTAAAAATGCAAATGGTTGTTCTGAAAGTTTCCCCATTTTTATAAAAACTTCTATGGATATTTTGAAAACATATATGAATGTTCTAAAAATGTAAATGGATATTCTGAAAACACAAATGATTATTTTAAAAACTTTCTCATTTTTCATGAAAACACCTATGAATTTTCTAAAAACACAAATGGTTATTCTGATTTTTTTTTATTTTTTTTCATGAAAACACTAATGAACATTCTGAAAATGCATATGAATATTTTAAAAATGCAAATGGTTATTTTAAAATTTTTCTCATTTTCAATAAAAAAACACATAGGGATATTCCACAAAATGTATATCCTTAGAAGATTAAGCATGAATGGAAAAATATTAGAGAGGAATACAAGCTATAAATTGATGAGTAAGTTTATTAACGATGAGTTAATACAAGCTTTTTACATCTTATATGGATTTTGTAGCAATTACAATTTATCAATCTCAACTCTCAAAACATCAAATATGCATTTTAAAAATTGTATCATTTTTCATGAAAACACCTATAGATATTTTGAATAGAAAAACACTTATATACATAACCTTATATACTTAATATATTTGTTTCTAATTAAATCAAGACATGTGGATCTTGTATGGATTATTTATTCTATGATAAATTCTTGTTATTAATTTTATTGGCACATTATGATCCACTTGTCATGATTTCATTAGATATAAGTATATAAAGTATATAAAGTTAAGTACATAAATCTTATCTTTTTGAAGGAAAAAAATTTATTACATAACCTTATATACTTAATATGCTTGTTTTTAATTAAATCAAAACATGTGGATCTTGTATGGATCATTTATTTTGTAATAAATGCTTTTTATTAATTTTATTAACACATTAAGATTCACTTGTCATGATTTCATCGGACATAAGTATATAAAGTTAAGTACATAAGTCTCATCCTTTGGAAGGAAAAAACTTATATATATAACCTTATATACTTAATACACAAGTGGTTATTTTGAAAACACAATGAAACTTACAAAATATGAAACAACTCATAATGAACAACTTTTCAATGGGATCCTCAAATGTATATTTGGATAGCACCATACTTATAAGCAAGATAATACTTAGAGCAATAAATTGCAATAAAAAATTCATTTATTATTATACAATAACATGTTCTTACATCTCTTAACAATAAAATATATATTACAATAAGATAATACATAATAACTCCAATACAAGAAGATAAAATACATTGTTCTCCAACAAGTCATTCGTTTGCTTTGATTGGACCAAGGATTCTGCATCACCAAACAATTTGCATGATTACAAATCGATCAACTCCTTTTGATTTCATCATTTGATCCTTTGGTACCATCTTCTTGAGATTTCACTCCAGTGACTTGTAAGCATATTGTTTGAAGCTCCAATGATTATACTTGTAAGCAATTCATAAAGGACATGTAAGATTCATCACTAACTAATATGCAGAAAATTTCACATAGACAAAAGAGGCAAGTAAAAGGGATTACATATAGACAAAAGAACATGTGATCTCAACTAACAAATGAGCAAAGAAAAGTTTAATTTGCAGCTAAAAGATGTAGGAAGTAGAAAAGTTGGAGAAAAATAGAACAGTACTATACTACTTGGAAACTCGAGTTAAGAAATGCGAATCATGTTTCCACAAAGTAACCCAAAGGAGATTGCCCAAATCAGATAATTTCCAAGAAGCCTAAAATTGGAGAAAGGCAAATCATGCCTTAATCTAATTATTAAAGCATCAGAGATGATCAAATAATTTAATTACTTAGCCATGGCATATATATCACAAGTATAATAATGAACTCATATTGAAAAGTGACCCTTGAATCTGTCCCATGATGTTTTTGAAGTTCAAATCTCTACAAACCAGCACGCACAAAAAGTTATATCTAGATGTGAAACACCAACAACTCAAGACCATTGATCAAGTTAATCTTGTTCTACTAGGAAATATATGTGTTGTCTAATAATTAAATCAGCATACAATCTATTATAAAAATAGTGTGTACTCTTAAGTTTGAGATATCTAATGGAAACCACTATCTAATTTGCTCTTTTCTAGGACACAAGTTGAAGAAAAATGGCAGCTATGCTTGAATCATGACTTCGTCTAAGTTGAAGAAAAGCTCCAGATATATAGTTTGAGCTATGCTTGAATTCTAATTTGCTTGTTTTCTGGGAAACAAGTTGAAGAAACAAGTTAGAGATGTCTAATAGAAACCACTGTCTAATTTACTTTTTTTTTTTCCGGCTTACATGATATCATCTCTTGAATCATACAGTGCGGACAAATTAAATCCAAAGTTTTCATTAACGAAAGATTTCACACTCTGGGAGAATAATCTAGGAAGTTTCTTAAAGTATGCTTAATCTGAATTTTACGAATTTGAAAAACTGTACGAAACTTTTACTTTAAAAGATCTGTGTGATTACATGAAAATACACTTACTAGGATCAAGCTGGATGCTAATGAGCTCTAAGAGAACATATTTTCTGGCAAGTGATATGTGAAACCATCAAGGGCTGTAGTTGCAGCACTGGAATTCTTGTCTTTTGCTTTCAAAGAAACCTTAGATTCCATCGATGTGCCCTTTCTGCTCTTTGATCTTCGCATAAATTCAAAGAAGAGGAGGAGGGAGAAGAATAATCAGGTATGAAGGAGTAGATGAAGGACAAAGGACTAAGGAGAGAAGATGAAGTCGCCAGGATCGCAATGGGCATGGAGAGAAGAGACACAGAGAGGAGAGAATTTGGTTAAGGCATTGTGGCCATTTGACACTTCAAATTAATGCCAACAAAGGACTTTAATTTGGAATTTCTCCCAAGTCCTTCTCAAAAAACTTAGATTTGGTAAGGTCTTTGTTAACAATTTTCCCTTTAAATTTTACATCAAACTATCTTGCTGTTGTTCAAACTAATAAGATATATATATATATATATATTTTGTTTATAAATCACACATTCCGTGGAATACTTCTCATGAAAATATTTCTCTGATATTAGTATGTCAAAATGTGCTAATGCTATATATTACTTCCTTCGGTCCTATTTATAGAACACCTTATAGAAGTAATTTTTGATCTAAAATATAAGACACTTTACAATAATTAAACTATTTTTTTTAATTTTACCCATTCTTGATTAGCTTGAAGGTATTTAATATAGTTGTATTATTAGTCAAATTTAAGAGTAAAAATAAAAGTACATTTTACTTTTTTATTATAGCAAGAAAAAATTTAACTTTTCTTAAAATGCATGAAATGGTCGAAAGTGTCTAGTAATAAGAATCGAAGGGAATATATCACAATGACCGTCTTCTAATTCCATATAGAAAATATTACCTTGAAAGTTCCAGAACCAAAGGACGTAATGTTTAGGGTGTGAGTAAAAGGTGAGTTTATGTTTAGAATGTGAGTAAGTGGGATGATATTGAATATACACGCATGGATTATTGGATTTGATTTTTGGTGGATAATATGCCTTTGCTTTTCCAGTTCCATAGCAATGATATTTTTGGTGTGATGTTCATAATCTCCAACAACACTATTTTAGGGTATGATCGAAGTTTAAATCCATCCCGCACCAAAAAATGAATTACACATATGATTATAAATATTTTACTTTAAAAAGATCGAATTGAAGTCGCTAAAATAAAATTGAAGAGGTTTCTTACAGTGAAAAATTGGAGCTTCTAAAGTAAGAGGTCAGAACTCACTAGATTGATTAAAAAAGAAGGGATAGGACTCTAGAACAAATAGGTAATAATGGTGAGAAATGGAATTAGAAGCAGACTTTGAATGATTGGTTTATGAAGAAATAACAAAAGAAATAGGTATTCATAAAACTCAAAATGAAGGTCTGTGAGGTATGAGTAAATGGAGAGGGGGCATGTGAAAAGTGTAAAATACACGACTGCAATTAGAAAATACTCCTCCATTAAAAAATATAAAATATTTTTAATTAAATTTTACTTCCAATAAAGTTATTATTTATTTTTAAACTAACCTATCTTTTCATATATATCTCTATTAAACATTTTACAATAAATATAAAATCATTATTAATAGGGGTATTTTTGAAAAAAAGGCAATGATTACATCTCGAAAGATTAAAAAGGTCTTATATTTTTAAATATCCAATTCCTCAAAAAATATCTTATATTTTTAAATGGAGGAAGTGTGCAATGACAAGCTTAGTGTTAACATCTAGAAGTTCATGTTATTTCATCACATTTTCCTTAGATTCTAATCCATTTTGGTTCAATTGTATATGTTTTTATTGCCCAAATTAAAAAAATGTGCATTTTATTTTCGGCTTGTGTTCTTGGCTTTAATTTGATATTTTTAGCCTAATTTCATGTTATTTTGATTGAAGTTTTGATTAGAAGCATTTCTGGAGCTTGTGGATGTTTTTGGAAGGCTTTTGGATGAAGAAATCAAGAGCAAAATGAATGATTTTTGTTAGCTGTAAAAACAGTGTAAAACTGCCAAAGTCGTCCCAAAGTCGTGACTTTTGTTCGCGACTTTCGCCGCTGTCAGAAAAACGCTACGTTTCATTTATCAGAAATTAATTAGTTAGGATACATATAAGTTGAGAGCTCGACTCAGAACGCATTCTTTAGACTTTTAGACACTTTTAGAGGTTGGTTGTGCTAGGGTTTGGGCATTGGAAGAGTTGGGATCAAGAGATTGAAGCTTTGAAGACATTTGGAGCTCATTTTCTTTGGTTTTTCTATTCCTCTTCCCTTTCCTCTCTTGTAATCTGAAATGGGTCCACTTATTTTGTATATTTATAGTTTGTGGATGATTATGAGTAGCTAAACCCTTTGTTCTAGAATTATTTGGAACCCTTGTATGGATTAACACCGTATTTCTCCTCTCTTTTTGTGATTAATGATATATATGTGTTTATTTTACTCTTTCCTTAATGTTTCTACTTGATTGGCCATCATTTAGATGTTGGGTTTACTTAATTGATGCTTGAGAGGGCTAGGTTGAGTGTAGAACTTGGGTAAAATTGTGTAAGAACTTGATATTTGCATGTTGAATGGATGGTTTTACTAGTAAGATAGAAATATACTTGCTAGCCTTGCATAGCCACATTAGGGTTGGTGTTTAAAATTGAGTTTTATTAATTGTAACAAGAGATTGGGCAATTAATTTAACTAAACACTTGTTCATGACTTGAGAGAGCTTGTCCAAGTATTTTAGAACCCTAGGTTAGCACTTATTTTCATTAAAAGCATTTAGAGAGGGGTAATTTTGGTGTTATGAAATGCAAGGGGGACAAATAATCCTAGGTCCTAAATTGTGTTAGAAGTTGTGAATCACTCACTTTTCTTTATTTTCTAAAGTTAATTTCATTTGAAAAATCATTTTCACCTAACTTTGTGTAGCTTAACTTGATCAAATTTACTTAGTTTTTTGCTTGATCATTATTTTTGAACAAATCCTCGAGGGAATGATACTTTACTTTCATTATATTACTTGCTACGATCCGTACACTTGCGGTAAGCAACACTTAGCATGATTGTTAAATGTTGAACATGCAATGACTAGCTTCAAATGACCGCCAAGTGTCAAATTTACTATGACAAGCTCCGCATGAGCATCAAGTGTCAAATATGCAATGACAACTGCAACATGATTGTCAAGTGTCAAACATGCAATAGAAAATGTGGTATGGCTGTTAGGTGTTAAATATATACAAGTGATATATATAGCCTGTAAAATTTTGATGTTAATTAAGTTTTTTTTTCTAAGGAAGGTTGTGTGGTACAAGTAAATATATAAGGCATGCACGTGAGAATTTGGATTTTTTTCTGAAAACAAAGATGATTGATAAGGGGCAAGGGGAAAAGGAAAGTAATGAACTGCAGCATGATAATCAATGGTCAGGTATTCAATGACAATAGCTACTGTCAGGTGTGAAACATATCATGACAAGAACGACATGCAGTTATAAAAAAAATATTCATATTTTTTAGAAAATAAAATAAAAATAATGTTTCAAAAGTAAGAAAAAAATTTTAATCATAGGTTTTATAAAAAATAATAATCTATTCTATGAAAAAATATTGAGCTAAAATCAATACTTAGAAAAGGATAAAATTATTTATTCAACAACGTAGTATCATATAATAAATCAAAAGAGTGTGAAACTGTAACAAATGGGATCAACGAGTTTTAAGAATGCGGGCGAAGTGTTGATCATGTTTACATACCCTTTCGAATTAATTTTAAATCCTAAAACTACGATGTTGTAAAAATATATTAAAACATTCCTATTATATACTAAAATTAATTTCAAATTTAAAATCATGATTTTTTAAAATATCCAAATATCCCTAATACATGTTAAAATTAATTATAAATTCAAAATTATTGTTTTATTAAAAAATATCTAAACACTCTTATACATGCCAAAATTAATTATGAACCCAAAATTATTGTTTATAAAATAGAGTTTATATGGTTTTGGAAAATTTTTATGAAAGTACAATTGCAAAATACAATATAAATTGAAAAGCAGGTATTAATAACTTGTGAGATAGCTATAATTTTGAGTTTATAATTAATTTTGAAAGAAGTCTAATAGAGAAATAAAAGAAATTGCGAAAAGTTTTGTACTCTAGTTTGATATGAAAATACTAAAAGCTCTTTTTATTTGTTATCACCGAAAATTTTGATAATTTGTTCAGGCTAGAGATTTGTATAACAAAGCTCTCATGCTCCCTATTTATCTTCCTTTTAGTATCTTGATGGTTCAATTCGAGTTTCTATCCTAGTAGCTCATCCATGAACTACTCCCAAGTTTCCTCCTAGTGATTTATCCATGAACCACTTCTAAGTTTCTCACATAGTGATTCATCTCTCAAAGAATCATTTTTAAGTTTTTTTGCCTAGTGATTCATTCCTCAAAGAATCATTCTTAAGTTTCAAGTTAGTGATTCATTCTTTTGAGAATCACTCTTAAGTTTTTACCCAGTGATTTGTTTCTTTGATAATCACTTCTGAGTTCCCACCTAGTGATTCACTTCTTTGAGAATTACTCTCGAATTTTTTAACCAATGATTCGTTTTTCAAGAATCACTTTCAAGTTTGTTGCCCAGTGATTCATCCTCTAAGAATCACTCTAAGGTTTTGTTTGGTGATGATTTTTGAATCATAAGGTTCTAATCAATGCTATCAAGTTTGTTAGTTAGGACTGCCAAAGCCTTGGTAAACATTAATGGAATTTAAGTTTGATTAGTGTGGTTTTTTTGGACCATTTGTGATTCAATAAGGTCAAGCCAAGGTTTAAGAGAGTTAAGCTCTTATTTAAGCAAAACTTAGTTACTATATTGGTTTCAAATGGTCATGCAAGAGAAGGGTTGACAAAAAGAAAAATATTGTATAAGTTATTATCAAAACTTGGTTAACAAGCTCTAATACCAAGAAAGAAGGCAGAAGAGAAATAAAGAAGACTGAGAAAAGTATCATACTTTATTAATCTATAAAGCCTTTTTCTGATAATCACTAATGAATATTCTAATAATATCAAATGAATACAAAATAATAGTAAATCTCAATAGAATATAAATTTCAATAGATAACAAATTTCCACATAATATATCTCCAAAGATAATATATTATAGCACATTTTAATATGCATAGCAATCTAATTAAAAGGTCAAGAGAATTTCATTTAAAAATCACAATAGTTATTTATTTACAAATCACACTCAAAAAAAAAATCTAAAAATCCACTCCAAGATTGGAGGACCTAATTGAAATAAATTTTTGGTATGAAATGACCAAATTGCCCTAATGTTTAAAAACAAACATAATGAGATTAACAAGTAATGTTGGCAAATCTACAAATAAAGTCGATAATTTAACAAGTTATGATAGATAGATTTAACATAAGTTAGATATAAATGCAGAATTAAAGTTACGGACTTAACAAGTAAAACAAAGAAATTAACAAGTAATGTTAATAATTTACAAGTAAAATTAATAATTTGACAAGGTGTGATGAATGGATTTAATACAAGTTGGATAATATACAAGTAAAGTTATGGAGTTAACAAGTAATACAAGAAAATTAACAAGTCATGCTAATGATTTTACAAGTAAAGTTAATGATTTAACAAGTCTTGGTAGATAGATTTACTAAATGTTAGACAATGTACAACTAATATTATTGATTTAACAAGTAATATTCTCCTATTGAAAAAAATTCTATTCGAGGTATGGTCAGATATTAAACATAGATATCTCTCTTAACGAGGATTTAAACCTAAATTTGTCACTCTATGAGGACTACCCCTCTCCATTAGACCTAATCCTTTTGTTTTTTTTTAAATTTTAAATATTCTAATTTGCAAAGTAAGGTCTGGTGAAAGTTTTGAATGTTGTAGTTGTAGGCTTAATTTTTTTTATATTAAAATTTAGCTTAAAATATCACTAGTTTATTCCCACTCAAAATTTTAAATTATTTAATTAATTTTTAGCTATATATTTTCTGAAGATTGTATGTGAAGATTCTCATGGCTAAGAGCATTTTATGATAACGCAAGCGTATGTTTTTATTTTTAACGATACCATATGTAATTTACATAAAATTAATTTCAAATGGTTACTAACAGTTTGAGATTAATGTGATATATTTTTTCTCTTGTTTTGTCACCCATTACTCTCAAAATCCAGAAACATCGTCTTTATAGGTCATACTAGTAAATCAACAACATAAATCAATAAATAAAATCTACCAGATATATTTAAATAATAAAACTCAAGATAATACATAAATTGTCATTACTTTACATTAAACATATAAAACAAAGATATACTCCAGTTGTATATCTGTTCTGTGATAATAATAATATTTTGATACATTAGATAATTTGCATAACTTAATTAACATAAAATTGTAAATGATAATCACTTTACTCCATATGTATGAAGTCTGGCCCCTATCTGATGTCCTGAGTGATTTCTTCACTGGAAATTTTGAAGAAGAAAATCTTCACTAAGCATCATCTTTCTCCAGGACGATCTTCACCTTTCATGAAATAATCTTCAGCTAATATTGTTATTTAATTAAAGTAAAGATGTTGATATGCTTCCCCATCTTTGGTAAAAAATTATTATTATTATTATTATTATTATTATTAAAAGAAGCATATATAGAAAATGGCAGAACAGAGGAGGAGACGGAGAAAGTTGTTGTATTTGGAGTCAACTTTTACTCATTTCTTAATCAGTTCCTTCCTCTGATCTCACTTTCATATATGCTTATTCTTAATTATTTTAAGTAATATAATTAATTAATTAATTGACCTCAATACCCTTCTCAATTCTTCCTCCTGCATAAAGTGTGATAAAAAAAAATATTAATATAAAACTTAAATGCCTAAAATGTAAAACAGAGACATCTCAATTCTCACATGTGCAAAATGGAGAGTGGCCATTTTATCCCAAAAGGAGTGTATATATATATAACTACTTTAGATATTTTAATAAGATCAGGTATCAAAACTAATAATTTACTGATAAAAGTTAATGTTTTTAATATTTTTATATTAAATAAACACCTGGTATTAACGGCCATTGAAGCACTCACTCAGCTCCAAATCATCACGTCGCCATCACTGTGAAAAAAGTTGTCAAATATAAGTTTAAGGAAAATCATATCCAACCCCCTCTCAAATAAATTAATCACATATAAAGATCAGTGTGTAACAGATTATTGTTCAAATAGGAGCATGACTTTTTTTTTTTTTTTTAAATGGGACTTGTTGTTGGTTCTTATTTGTGATAAATGTTTTTGAGAGGAGGTTGGATGTAATTTTTTCTAGCTATAAAGACAATGAAATATCTATTTTCATGAAAAGACTAAAATGTAATAATTTATTCATACCATAAACTCCAAACAAGATCACCTCCTTCGGTATTAACTGCAAACAAAATGTTCAAAAGGCTAGTTGCATTAAAAATGGGCAACGCAGTGCAAGAATTTGAAATTGCACCTTAATTACCTTTATACCCTCGACATACTTGTTGCTAAGCCTGTTCCATCTTCTCGAGCACCTTCGCAGACTCTTGATGTTGCATAAGGGAAGCTCTTGAAAAGTGAAAAAAAGGCTCTGAGAAGGAACATTGGAGGTTGAAAGATATCTTGTTTGGAGAAGTATGGACGGACGGGCGTAATGTTTGGGATGTGAGTAAAAGATGCTTATAATGTTTGGAATGTGAGTAAATAAGATGACTATAAGCATAAGGTTTGAGATTTGATTCTCGGACGATGATGATATTTGTATCCTCTCTCCCATCTGTGACCTGCAATGGAGAAATTAGGAAGTATATTGGAATGAACAAGCATGGTAGGATTATTTCTCCCTTTTGGCACATCAATGGAGGAACTGAAACCTAGACCAAACGTGATTGAACCCATGAGAAAGATGTTGAAGAATGAAAAGGAGGTGAGGGTATTTATAGAATTGAAAAGGCACTATGTGATGCTGATATACAAGGTGTGACAAGCATGATCCACACAGCTTACAGTTTCAGAAAAGAATGGATCTTCTGCTTTTAAACTTAAAATTTGGTTTGTAGGCTTGATCTGATAGCTAAGAAAGGGACTTAATCTTACGGTTGTAATACACATTGCACATATTAGCCATTGGATCAAGTATCTCTCATCAAATCAACAGATTAGATTTTAGGAGGAGGAAAAGCAATAGAGTATCGTATATTAGATGATCCAAATCTACTTTAGTAACGTTCTTTAATCACATACAGAGAACATGAATTTTGTTGATACAGTGCATGACAGTTTATAGCACTGTGAAAGTTAAACTATGACAAATAATTTAGAGCTGTCAAAGTTGGCTTAATCAGCAAGGAAATAGATATCCTTTTAAAAACAATTTTGTACTTTCCCATTTGAAATATGGTCTATTGATTTAAATCATTTTAGTAACGCTCTTTAATCAAATACCAGGAAATATGAATTATTGTTGATATAATCATACAATGCATGGCAGATTATATTGAGCTGTCAAAGTTATAGCTTCACCAGAAAGGAAATGGATGTCCTTTTAAAAATCATATTTTATTCTCCTCTTTGAAATATGGTTTTGTTAATTTCATTCATTTTAGTAACGCTCTGTAACATGAAATATGTTGATACAATGCACAACAAGTGATATTGAACTGTCAGAGTTAAGGCTTCGCAAGCAATGAAACGGATATCCTTTTAAAAATCATATTTTACTCTCCTTGGTTTTTTGCCAGAAATTTTACCCTCCCATTTGAAATATGGTTTTGTTGATTTAATTCATTTTAGCGATGCTCTTTAATCAAATACGAAATACATTAATTATGTTGATGCAATACATCATAGATGATATTGAGCTGTGTAAGTTATAGCTTCGTCAGAAAGGAAATGAATGTCTTTTGAAATATGGTTTGTTGATTTAATCCATTTCAGCAATGCTCTTTAATCAAATGCAAAGAACATGGATCATAATGATACAACGTGTGACAGATAATATGGATCTGTCAAAGTTATATTATAGCTTTTCTAGCAAAGAAATTGATATCCTTTTAAATCTTGTATTCTCCTATTTGAAATATGAAATATGGTTTGCTTACTTAATCTATTAGGAAAGAGAATTGATCCAACAACCATAAATGAGCGTTACATAAATTATTGGTTGATCAAGTCTCTCTCTTAGTCATTGGATTAAACCAATGAAGTAAATTCTGGAAGGAAATAAGGAAAGAACAATTCAATTTTTTTATATAGGAGATGATCTAAATCCTCTTAAACAACACTTAAATCAAATAGAGAGCATAAATATTGATGATATAAATCATGCCAAGTATTCACCAAAGCTGTCAAACTTACCATTTTAATAAGAAAATACACACTCACATTTTCTTCTTGTGAAATTGTTCTACTCCTCTTTGAAATCTAGTTTGTTGGCCTGATCCAACGATGTGCAACACATTACATATATTAACCATTGGATTAAATCTCTCTCTCAGTAGTTGGACCAAGCCAACAAACTAGATTTTGAACAAGAGAGAACAACTGTAATTTTTATAATACGAGATCCGAACACATTTCAATAAAGTAACACTTAAATCAAATATAGAGAGAGTGATATAAAAAAGACAAACTTTAAGTTATACTTTGAAAAAATGACAGAGAGACCGCAGGAGAATAAATTAATTTAATTTAAACTCCAAGTGCTAACTTCCAGTGATTTACAAGTTTGACTTTTAATTTTATAATTTGTTATAATAAATTTGTAACTTATTTTTTAAATTTTAACATGGTTGTAAAATAAATAAATTTATCTTTTCTATTAAAATTTAAAATAAGTTACAGATTGATCATAATAAAATTATAAAATTGAGAGTTAAACTTGTAAATTTTTTAAAAGTTAATACTTAGATCCTATGTTAAATTAATTGATTCTTTTAGAATCTCTCTGTCATTCTTCTTTAATTTTTGCCAAGGGAGTGTATCCTTTTCTTTTGAAAACCGTGTTATTCCTTCTTATTTGAATTTTAGTATGTTAGCTTCATCCAACATCTTGGAAAGGGACTTGATTCAACATATTATACAATGAAAATAACATGATTTTTTTATAGGAAAGGATCCAAATTCATTCCAACAGCTCTTAAATCAAGCACAAAGGGAACAGATCATGCTAGTGCGGGGCATGACAAGTATGATTTATCATTGTCAGACTTATGGTTTCTGCAAAGAAATAGCTATTCTCCTTTCACAAGGCATGTTGTACTTTACTGATCAAAATTTACTTTGTTAATGTTAACTTGATTCAAATGCAAGGACTACTATTATACTTAAGTTAGGATATATATTGAGCTCAAGAAAATCGAATTAGATCTGTTTTACTTTGATCACTTAGGTCAATTAAACTTCATTTGTTTAATTAGTTCAATTTAAATTGGAACTCCCTCAATACACAAGAGGAATTGAAAGATAATTCCAGACTATTACTCACTTATCCCTCACTAATAAGCCAATAAGGGATTATTGATAAAATGCTTTCTTTTTTTGTGGGGTAAAGCGATAAAATGTAAATTTAATCCAAATGAGTTTGCACAGTACGCGTTATTTCCTTGCTGATTCTAAATTTGCCCAATATTAATAAACGTTGAAGGCACTTGATACTGACTTCTAACCTTAAAATATTGGATAATTTCTTCATTTCACTTTAGTTCAGTTTCAAACCTTAAAATATTGAATAACTTCTTCATTTCACTTTAGTTCAGTTAAAACCCTTGGATCCTCATGCGTGACACTGCTATTTCATTCTAAAACAATTGATACATGATCTTAATGCAATTACCAACCCCTATTTAACAATTCAAGAAAATCTAAACATTCATTTTTCAAAATCCTTGGTCATCGTGATTCATGGACAATTAGTCAATTACACACAATCGGAATTTGATGATACATGGTGTTACATGCAAACTAAGATACTGTACTGATTCTAATAGTATTGAGTCAACCTAATTTCTAATTCCTAATTTTCATATTACATAAGTTATTTTCTGTCAAATAATAATTGCAAGCCGAACATGTCAGGCTCCCATGGAATCAAGCACGTACGAAACAATCGAAGCAGCAAGTGCTCCAGAGGATTTCATTCTCACCAAGGCCTTCCTATTCCCCCAAGCCTACGAGCCAGCTCAAAATCCTTTTTCACTGGGGTAACAGAAGAAGCAAATGAAAACAGATTGCTAAACAAGGAAAACAAAGATGTACGGTATTTTTCACACCATTTATACATCTCTTTAGTTACTCCTTTACCAATGATTCTTTTTCCCCCTCTTCCATTTCTGTTATTATGGACAAAGGGTATTCTAAGACTTCGTTGAGAAAGAATTCACTTGGGCATTTTTAAGGACGCATTTCACCACAGCAATTCAGTACTTACAGAATTTTAGTCCCGTAGTGCTCCCAAAAAGAATTGAACACAGAATAATAAAGCAGATCAATACTCTTTCTAGACAAGTTAAGTAGTTAACTCACCCAAGTTACTTTACCAATGATTTGAAGTTAAAAAAGAAAAAATTAGTGTAGGCTACTTTCTATAATAAGATATCAGATACCAGGGAAGGGTGAAAAACTGACGATGTAAAACTAGCACAACTAAATATTCATGAAGAAACAAACAAATCAAAGTAATAAGCAGCCTGACAGAAGGAATAAAATTCTGGGATTTACAAATTCCAACTAGGGTCCAAATTAGGATGCCACGTTACTCACCAGAAGAAGCACCAAATTCACAATTAAACATAACTTATCAGCTTCTCATGACCATGGTAATCACTATACAGTTAGGTGTTGACTTAGTGGACCATATCCACGTTCATTCACCTTACCTTGAGATGATAGCTATTATTACTTACAGGGATTAAAAAAATAGTAATCAAAACCATCATCACCACCAAAAGTAAAAATAAAGGGGGGGGGAATGCATTGTTATATTGAAAAAATTTTAACTTTATATGTTTTAATTAGAAATACGTTCACCGTATTCCTTAATTAAGTGTTTGTGCTGAATTAGCTGCAAAGTTCCAGTCCCCTATCGATAAAGCATGTTTGCCCTCAACCTTCTCTAAAGCCAAGAGAAAACTTTTCCAGACAACTTCCTAGAAGCATGGTACCACAGAAATGAAACGTTGAGAGTGAATTGAACCGAAATAGGGCTACTCAGAATTTCAAAACCCAGTGCTCTATCTAAAAACAACAGGCAAAATGTTACATAAAATGAGCGCACGTGCCCTCCCATTGCAGAACTGCATCGATTTCTGCAAGTCCCAAACAAACATTCGCTGCTTCCCTCATGACCAACCCAACCACAAAGAGTAGAATGTTTGTTTTGTAAGGTAACAAAAATTGTGATAAGCATTCGCCAGAAACAATGAAAGCAGCCAGAGATTAAAAGAAGAAAGATAAGCACATAATTGAACGAATTTATGATGATTGAAGGAAGAAAATTTAGAGAAATATATTAAAACAATTGTGTCAACTTACTAAGAGTAACACGCTTTGCATGAATAGCACACAGCATTCCATCCTCAAACAAATGAACCAGATAATCTTCAGCTGCCTGCAAGATTAATAAATAAAAATTCAGAATGAAATCATAAATGAACAATTATGTTACAGACCATGATAACATAAATCTTTCTTGAAGAAGCTAAAAGCGTTTGAATGCAAACCCTTGAAAGAACAAGTGATGTGTAGTCAAAAAAGAACCGGTGATGGCAGATTAGAACTTAGTATATGTGGTTATGACGGTAAAGGATATTACTGCGAATTGTAATTGTAAAACTCCAGGTCAGCAACTCAGCAAACAGAAAATGTTAAAAGAGTACAGTCAGTGAAAAAAAAAAAAAAATCTCAGATTGATTAGTCATATTCAAATTTGCCACATGTGTAGAAAGATAATGTATCACATGTGTAGAAGCTTTAATTAGTGCGTAAAGAAGCATGTATGGCATTTGCACCCCATAAAAGCATC
This sequence comes from Prosopis cineraria, assembly GCF_029017545.1. NCBI lineage: Eukaryota > Viridiplantae > Streptophyta > Magnoliopsida > Fabales > Fabaceae > Prosopis > Prosopis cineraria. Next base: position 72,459 of record NW_026555434.1, read on the forward strand.
CTATCCCCAGAATTAACAAGAAATAAGGAAGTTTTTATTTATTTTATTTTCAAAATATTTCATTAAAAACAAGGAACTAGAGCTAATTGCCTTCTCACTTCTCAAACATATGGGGTAAAAAAAAAAAAAGTCTATCATCCAATAAGCTATGGATTCATTTCCACGAGATGTCGCAACAAGCATTCACGCAGAATAAAGGGAAAATATCATATAAAAATCAAGTGAATATCTTTTAATAACAATCAAATGAATCAGTTTGTTTGCACTTTGCCCTTTATGAATCAGTCAGTTAATTGCCCACATCTGCAATTTTCTCTGCAAGAATACTTCTACCATGAGCAATTTTTTGTCAGATGCTTTAACAGAAAGGGAGAGGGGTAAAATGCTTAGTTTCTAGCATCATAAACCACATGAAGTATAGTGCACCAGGATCAAACTACAAGGGAGTAAAGAGCAGAAATGTGATCAGACATCCATCTGCTATGCGAATGTTTTGTTAAAATGTCGAAAGGAAATAATCGAAAGCCAAACTTTGTTAGCAGAACAAACCAAGGGATAAATGGCTCACATTGAACGATATGGCAAGAGGCAAATGAGCCAAATTAGAGTTCATTTTATATTTACCCTAGAAAATATTAATTAATTGGTCAAAGCACCAGATTATAATTTCTAATCATGTAGAGCATCAGAAATTTTGCATTTCAATCATAAGCAAAACATTGTCCAGGAGAAGCTAAGGAAATATAAAACGATTTTTAAAAAAAAAAAACAACACCTACATGATAATTTCGATAAAATGCAGGCGCCCCGCACACTGACAAGTAATTACTGAGAATAGAGAGGAAAATGATATATACCTCTTGAAGAGCTAGCAAGGCTTCGGGTGTCCAGCGACTGACCTGTGTGGATAATTGGAATGTAATCTGTTTCACCTACAGCAAGATTAGAAACATTTCAATAAGCAACATTCCGTACTTATAAATCCAAAACCTAACCTGATGCATGCCAACATAGTTAATACCAAACTAATGAATATTGAGACCATATTCCTCATGAACTTTTAAAGAAAGAATGTAAGTAAAAGAAAAAGAAAAGCCATCAAAATGACATTATGAGAAAAATATACTATACAAGCATTAATCTACTGTTCTTATCTTCAAATAACTAACTAGATTGAAAACTTTAAATGGAGGTGCACCGACACCCCAAAACAAGTTTTTTTACCATGTCTAAACTCACAAGGACGGCAAGTTCTTTTATGAGACAAAAAGGTCATTTTGAAAAATAGGCTGAAATATAAGTACTGGCATTATCCAAAATAATCATACTAATACTAAAACAGCCAATATAATCTCCTAGTATTCACTTAATTACATCCAATGATCTCCAAAGCTGCAAATATGCCACAAAGTTCCATTGATCTATAATTACAAGAGGTTAAAAGAGTGTCTGTGAGCTTTGTTTTTCTTTCCATGCACTGAAGCATGGGATATGCAGTCATCGTGTATAACATCTATAAACTCAACGAAAACCTACATTAGCATGACAAATGAAGTTAATAACTCACACATCTTATAAAAGGGGCAGCAGGGATTAGAAGTGTGACACTCTTCTGATAGTGACGAATTTCACGAAGAGCCACTGTTCCTGCTTTATAGCGATGTTTTTTCTTCGACCTCCGGCTTCCTGATGCCATAATTTTATATTTAAACAGAAGATGAAAATTTAAAAACCATAAACTAGCAGAATCCAATTCTCCAACTAAATTAACTTATGGAGAAGATGACTTCAAGAAACTATAAGCACATACTTTGAGGCTGCTCTTCACTCCTCGGCGCACTTGTAGCTGCAGGCTTCAGAATACTCAATAGAAACAAAATATTAAAGAATAAAGTAGATTTGTTCCGAGAAAGTAAAGATGCAAAAATCATTAAGCTTAAAAACTAGAATATGAACATGGAAACAAAGACACATGAATTACAATTACAAGTTACAACTACATGCAAATGCTAATTTATTCCACATTGCGCTGTGGCTTTGGCAGTTATATTCTTTCATCAGTTTTAGACTTTGAAATGAGACTCAATCCCTAAATCTACGGCAGGAAAAATTATATCGTAACCCCTGCTCCAACACAATTTGAGGTTTTGACTGGGCATCATAGAAGTTATCCGCGGACCAAAAACAAAACAATAAACGATGACCTATAAACACCAAAATGAACAAGAATCATCATGAGAAAAAAAAAAGGAGTTATTATTTGATTACTTTGAAATATGAGAAGAGAATTTATAGTTTCTGAATCCTGAGTTGAC